>NW_017678342.1:5067-17333 GCF_001879085.1 Nicotiana attenuata
TGTATGAGATAAGTACTCGTTGGAGCATTGGCTCAAGTGATAATGTGAACTTTGAGATGAAAGTGAAAGAAAGAGAAGAGTTAATGATTTATTCCCTTGCCGGGACGTTGTTGGTTATTGATGTTGTACCCTTGCCGGAGTTTTATTTGTTTGTTTGTGTACCCTTGCCGGGACTTCCATTCTTGTTTTATTATTCCCTTGCCCTTGATTGTGATTTGTTGATTGGGTGAGGAAGAGTGTTAAAGCACGAAGGTGATGCCGTGCATTGAATGATAATTGTGGATCGGGTTGCGCGCCGCAACAATGCTAAATGATATGGATCGGGTTGCACGCCGCAACAATGATATTTGTGGATCGGGTTGCACGCCGCAACAATGCTAAACGATATGGATCGGGTTGCACGCCGCAACAGTGTTGTTATATAAATTAGGATCGGGTTGCGCGCCGCAACAATTATTGATATAAATGTATTTATTGGATATTAGTCTCTTGTCCGCTGTAAATTCTAAGCTGCCTTTAGACTGTTACTCTGGATTTACTGTTAATACTGTTATCTACCCACAGCATGCTTCCCCTCCCATATTGTTTACTTGTCTTGTATTTCGATTTTGCTGTATGTATATAACTGCACAGGTTTATGTGGTGGTCCAGTCTAGCCTCGTCACTACTTCGCCGGGGTTAGACTAGACACTTACCAGCACATGGGGTCGGTTGTGCTGATACTACACTCTGTGCTATTTTGCACAGGTCTAAGTATCGAGCAGCAGCAGCCGTAGTGTGAGAGCAGACTTCATTTCAGCGAGACCCGAGGTAGCCTTGCAGGCGTCCGCAGGCCCGGCGTCTCCTCTATCCTTTATTTTTATCTGTTATCTCATTGTAATTGAGACAAACAACTTATATTCTCTTTCAGACGTTTGTATGTAGTATTCTTAGCAGTTCGTGATTACAGTGACACCAGTCTTGGGTAGAGGATTTTGTTGAACTTTCCGCATTTCTATTCAGTTTTATAAAATGTTAAGACTTCCGCTTATTATTGAATTTCGTTGTTTTTGTATTATTGCCGTAAATTGTTAAATGGATTAGATTATTAATGGACAAGTAATTAAATTTGGCTTGCCTAGCTCTCATTAGTAGGCGCCATCACGACTCCCGAGGGTGAGAAATCCGGGTCGTGACAAGTTGGTATCAGAGCTCTAGGTTACATAGGTCTCACAACTCACGGACAAGCTTAGTAGAGTCTGAGGGATCGGTATGGAGACGTCCGTATTTATCCCCCAGAGGCTACCGAGTTAGGAAAAGTTTCAAATTTGTTCTTTCTTGTTGTGCGGCTTGGTTTCTCAATGCTAATTGAAATTCTACTCTGTTCTTTCGCAGATGGCGAGAACACGTGCTTCTTCATCTTCCGATTAGCAGTCCGAGCCCCAGACAGCTCCCGCTATGGGCAGAGGTCGACGCCGAGGCCGTGCTAGAGGCCGAGGTAGGGGAGAAGCTCAGCCCCGAGCAGCACCAGTGGCGGAGCCTCAGGTTGACTTCGACGAGGAGGTTCCGGCCCCGGCCCCCGCAGTTCCAGTGGGCCCAACTCAGGTCCCAGAGGGGTTTATTGCTACCCCAGTTCATTAGGACGCTCTAATCCGATTGGTGGGCCTCATGGAGTGCGTCACCCGAGCAGGTATGCTTCCGGTTGCACCAACCATCTCTAAGGCTGGAGGAGGAGCCCAGACTCCTGCTACTCGTACTCCGGAGCAGGGAGTTCCCCCGATTCAGACTCCAGCAGTTCAGCCAATTGGAGCAGCTCAGCCGGGTGTGGTAGCCCAGGCCGGTGATGGGGCAGCTATGTCTGGCGATGCTTTATGGAGGTTGGATAGGTTCACCAAGCTCTTCACTACTACATTCAGCGGTGCTTCTTCTGAGGATCCCCAGGATTTCTTATATAGCTGCCACGAGGTTCTTTGGAACATGGGTATTGTTGAGACCAATGGGGTCGATTTTAGCGCCTTTCGCCTATCTGGATCCGCCAAGACTTAGTGGAGAGACTATTGCTTAGCCCGACCAGCAGGGTCGCCGTCTTTGACTTGGGAGCAATTTTCAGAGTTGTTTCTGGAGAAGTTTCTCCCCGTTACTCAGAGAGATGCTTATCGGAGGCAGTTTGAGCGCCTCCAGCAGGGTTCCATGACGGTCACTCAGTATGAGACCAGGTTCATTGATCTAGCTCGCCATGCTCTTGTCATACTTCCCACCGAGAGAGAGAGGATGAGGAGATTTATTGATGGTTTGATCCAGCCGATTCGTCTCCAGATGGCTAGGGAGACTGGCAGTGAGATCAGCTTTCAGGAGGCAACCAATGTGGCCCACAGAGGTGAGATGGTTCTGTCACAGGGAGGTGGTCACGAGGGAGACAAGAGAGCCCGTCATTCCGGCAAATTCAGTGGTACCTCGTCTGGAGGTAGATATTCATATGGTAGAGGCCATCCTCCTAGGCCCTTTCAGTCAGCTCTCCAGGTTTCTCATGGTGCATCAGGTGGCCGTGGTTCTCAGGCACATTATTCCGATCAGCAGGCATTCAGTGCACCGCCAGGTCGCCAGGGTCAGCCTCAGTTTCCTCAGCCACAGCATTCGGATGGATGTTATGAGTGTGGTGAGTATGGCCACATCAGGAGGGCTTGCTCGAGATTGAGGGGTACTCAGTCGCAGCAGCAAGGTCCCCGTCCTATGATTCAGGCACCAGATGCTTCACAGCTAGCCCAGCCAGCTAGAGGCAGGGGTAGAGGTACTAGAGGTGGAGGTAGAGGTCATAGAGGTGGAGCTCAGACCGCCAGGGGTGGAGGCCATCCAGCAGCAGATCGACCTAGAGATATGGTTCAGGGTGGTGGGGCCCAGCCTCGATGTTATGCTCTTCAGGCTAGGCTCGAGGCAGAGGCTTCAGATGCGGTTATTATAGGTACGGTTCTGGTTTGTGATAGAGATGCTTCAGTGTTGTTTGATCCGGGGTCTACATATTCGTATGTGTCATCCTATTTTGCCCCGTATTTGATCATGCCTAGTGATCATTGGGTATTCCTGTTTATGTGTCTACATCGGTGGGTTATTCCATTGTAGTCGATCGAGTCCATCACTCTTGTGTTGTGGTGATTGGGGGACTGGAGACTCGTGTAGATTTATTGCTTTTAGATATGGTCGACTTTGATATTATATTGGGGATGGACTGGTTATCACCCTATCACGCTATCTTGGACTGCCATGCCAAGACTGTGACCTTAGCTTTACCGGGTATGCGTCGCTTAGAGTGGAGAGGGACTCCAGGTCATTCTACCCGCAGTGTCATATCATATTTGAAGGCTCAGCGTATGGTCGAGAAGGGGTGTTTGGCTTATCTAGCTTATGTTCGGGACTCCAGTGCTGAGGTCCCCTCTATTGATTCTGTGCCCGTTATTTGTGAGTTCCCTGATGTTTTCCCTTCAGACCTGCCGGGTATGCCACCCGACAGAGATATTGATTTCTGCATCGATCTGGTTCCGGGCACTCAGCCCATTTCTATTCCGCCATATCGTATGGCCCCGTCGGAGTTGAAAGAACAGTTGCAGGATTTGCTCGAGAAGGGTTTCATTAGGCCCAGTGTCTCACCTTGGGGTGCGCCGGTGTTATTTGTCAAGAAGAAGGATGGGTCAATGAGAATGTGTATTGATTACCGGCAATTGAACAAGGTAACGGTCAAGAATAAGTATCCACTGCCGAGGATTGGTGATTTGTTCGACCAGCTTCAGGGTGCCAGGGTATTTTCCAAGATTGACTTGCGATCTGGTTACCATCAGTTGAGGATTAGAGCATCCGATGTCCCTAAGACAGCCTTCTGCACTCGGTATGGGCATTATGAGTTCTTGGTTATGTCATTTGGGTTGACAAATGCTCCAGCGGCTTTCATGGACTTGATGAGCCGAGTGTTCAGGCCTTATTTGGATTCATTCGTGATAGTGTTCATTGATGATATATTGATATATTCCCGCAGCCAGGAGGAGCACGAGTAGCACCTTAGAGTGGTTCTTCAGACTCTGAGGGATAGTCAGTTATATGCGAAGTTCTCGAAGTGTGAATTCTAGTTGCATTTCTGGGTTATGTTGTATCAGCTGAGGGTATTCAGGTGGACCCAAAGAAGATAGAGGCAGTCAAGAACTGGCCTAGACCAGCATCAGCTACAGAGATTCGGAGTTTCTTGGGGTTGGCAGGCTACTACAGATGGTTCGTGGAGGGGTTTTCATCTATTGCAGCCCCGATGACCAGATTGACCCAGAAGGGTGCCCAGTTCAGATGGTCGGATGAGTGTGAGGCGAGCTTTCAGAAGCTCAAGACAGCTCTGACTACGGCACCTGTGTTGTTTTTGCCCACAGGTTCAGGGCCCTATACAGTCTATTGTGATGCTTCACGTATTGGGCTTGGAGCAGTGTTGATGCAGGATGGCAAGTTCATTGCCTATGCTTCGAGACAGTTGAAGATTCATGAGAAGAACTATCCAGTGCATGATCTAGAGTTGGCAGCCATAGTTCACGCCTTGAAGATTTGGAGGCATTATCTGTATGGCGTGGTGTGTGAGGTGTTCACTGATCACAAGAGTCTTCAGTACTTGTTCAAGCAAAAGGAGTTGAATTTGAGGCAGAAGAGGTGGTTGGAATTGTTGAAGGATTATGATGTCACCATTCTATATCATCCGGGGAAGGCCAATGTGGTGGCCGATGCTTTGAGTAGGAAGTCAGCAAGTATGGGCAGTCTTGCTTATATTCCGGTCAGTCAGAGGCCGCTTGCTTTTGATGTTCAGGCTTTAGCCAATCAGTTCATGAGACTGGATGTTTCTGAGCCCAGTCGTGTGTTAGCTTGCACGGTCGCTCGTTCTTCATTATTGGAGCGTATCCGTGATCGGCAGTTTGATGATCCCCATTTGTGTGCCCTTAGAGACACGGTGCAGCGAGGATGTGCCAAGCAGGTTACCTTAGATGCGGATGGAGTTTTGAGATTGCAGGGGCGAGTTTGTGTGCCCAATGTGGATGGGCTTCGAGAGTTGATTTTAGAGGAGGCCCATAGATCCAGGTACTCTATTCATTCGGACGCCGCGAAGATGTATCAGGATTTGCGGCAGCATTATTGGTGGCGTAGAATGAAGAAGGATATCGTAGCATATGTGGCTCGTTGTTTGAATTGTCAGCAGGTTAAATACGAGCATCAGAGGCCTGGTGATGTATTTCAGAGGATTGAGCTTCCCGAGTGGAAGTGGGAGAGGATCACTATGGACTTTGTTACTGGACTTCCGCTGACCCGAAAGAAGTTCGACGCAGTTTGGGTTATTGTTGATAGGCTGACCAAGTCAGCACATTTCATTCCTGTGGCAGTCTCCTATTCTTCTGAGAGATTAGCTGAGATTTATATCCGGGAGATTGTTCGCCTTCATGGTGTGCCGGCATCTATCATTTCGGATCGGGGTACGCAGTTTACCTCGCGCTTCTGGAGAGCGGTTAGCGAGAGTTGGGCATACGGGTTGAATTGAGCACAGCATTCCATCCCCAGACGGACGGTCAGTCTGAGCGGACTATTCAGATTTTGGAGGATATGCTTCGAGCTTGTGTTATTGATTTTGGAGGTTCGTGGGATCAGTTCTTGCCTTTAGCGGAGTTTGCCTACAACAACAGCTACCAGTCGAGTATCCAGATGGCTCCTTATGAGGCTTTATATGGTAGGCGGTGTCGGTCTCCGGTGGGATGGTTTGAGCCGGGAGAGGCTCGGTTGATAGGGACTGATTTGGTTCAGAAGGCCTTGGACAAGGTCAAGATCATTCAGGATAGGCTTCGTTCAGCTCAGTCTAGGCAAAAGAGCTATGCAGATCGTAAGGTTCGAGATGTAGCTTTCATGGTTAGTGAGCGGGTATTGCTCCGAGTGTCGCCTATGAAGGGCGTGATGAGGTTTGGGAAGAGGGAAAGCTTAGCCCTAGGTTCATTGGTCCGTTTGAGATTCTTGATCAAGTGGGAGAGGTGGCTTATAGACTTGCATTGCCGCCTAGCTTATCAGCCGTGCATCCAGTTTTTCATGTATCCATGCTTCGGAGGTATCACAGCGATCCAGCCCACGTGTTAGACTTCAGCACTGTCCAGTTGGACAATGATTCGTCTTATGAGGAGGAGCCGGTAGCTATTCTAGACCGGCAGGTTCGTCAGTTGAGATCCAAGAGTTTTCCTTCTGTTCGTGTTCAGTGGAGAGGTCAGCCTCCTGAGGCATCGACCTGGGAGTCCGAGTCCGATGTGCGGAGCCGTTATCCTCATCTTTTCCCCGACTCAGGTACTTCTTTCTTTTGTCCGTTCGAGGACGAACGGTTGTTTTAGAGGTGGAGAATGTGACGACCCAAAGGGTCATCACCTGTTTTCTTACCCATTCTGTACTTCCGAGGCCTTGAAAACCTCATTTAGGATTGCCTCGATTTGCGTGCGCAGTCCGGGCGCGTAGCCGGAAAGCTTAAATATGAATTCTGTGTGAAAAATGCTAAATTTTGATATTAATATGAATAACTTTGACTTCGGTCAACATTTTGGGTAAACGGACCCGGACCCGTGATTTGACGGTCCCGTTGGATCCGTATGAAAATATGGGACTTGGGCGTATGCCCGGAATCGAATTCCGAGGTCCCAAGCCCGAGAAATAAATTTTTGTGTGAAATTGTTTTCTGAAAATGATTAAGGAAAATAAAAATGAAATTTGGCTTGCCTAGCTCTCATTAGTAGGCGCCATCACAACTCCCGAGGATGGGAAATCCGGGTCGTGACACTACTTTATTGACTCTGCAAAAGAGCTCAATCAGAACGTTAGTGCAAGAGTTTTGATTACTCATTTTTACAAGTTAGGTAACTTTTTCTCTTTCTCTTTTCTTTTTTTTTGATTTAACTTCCTTTGGGGTATTTTCTATGAAGAATATTGAAGATTTATGTAATATTTTTATTGTTTATTTCAATCTTGTGAATTGTGATATAATACTTGATTATATTACGCTCACCAAATATAGTTTTTTTAATTGTGGGTATCTTGATACGAGCAAGTATACTTGTCTAACTTTTTGCTTAATTTGATCTCCTTTCGTGTAATCAAATAAATATTTTTAAATGTTTGTGAAATTAAGAATTTTTTAAGAATTATTTTTAATAATAATTGACATAAGATAACATGCAACACAATAAAAAGAACAATTACTTTGATATACATGAACCATTAAGGCTTAACTAACGTAAATCATCACATCACAAAAAAATATTAAATATTATTGCATTCTTTAATCGAATTAACAACTTTAATCATATAACTCTGTGCCATGTTTGTAATATTCAGGGAATATTTGTGCAAAGCACGAACATAGGGACTAGTTATATATACTAAAATACTAAAAGGAAACCCTTCCTCTCCACGTTCTTATATTTCTTGTCAACCATGTTGAGTGGTGAACTTCTATTCTATTCTTTATTTGAGCAATCATAGTATTTATTGATCATAGTGGGGTTTTCTTTTCTATTTTTGACGATGCGTATATGCTATATGTGCTTTAATATTTTTGTGCCTCTTTTAATTTCTTATTTAAATTTGTAAAGAGATTAAGAATTGGAGCTTTTGTTCTTCACTGAATATGAATTGGAGTGGGAACATGCACTTGCAGCAAGGTGATCAGTAGAGATTCTATTGGGAGGAGTATAAAGAATAGCCCTGGATTGTCAAGCCAATGTAAATTAAGGTATGGAATCGAAATAATATATAAATTCTTTTTTAATTGAATAATTATGTAAAATAAGCCATGTTAAAAGTTGAACTTTTCAGTTTATAGTTATTTAAAGTATGCAATATTAAGCATGTTAAAAGTTAAGTTAGACATTAAACACTTTACATACGAGACTGTTTAGTTCAACTCATGTTATGCGTCTTAAAATTTATTTATGATTTTTACTTTACAGCTTGTTTTGATGGTTGTTATACGTCGTTTCATAATGTATCATATCGTATCGTATTGTATTGTATTGTATCGTTTGATGAATACAATATTTGGATAGGTTGTATTGTTTGCCGTTGTTTCATGATATCATGCACCATCAATATGAAAAATAAATTTGCAAATTATAAAGAAAAGTTATGATACGGGATAAGCTTATTATTATATAAAAAGATAGGGTAAATAATAAAATAAAATTATTTAATAATAATGAAGTTAAAAAAAAAAAAAGACAAGATAACGACGCAACCACACTAAATCTATCGTTACATAAAGTGACATATTTTGTCGTTACGTAACGACGAATTTAACGATGCGATACAATAAAATTTACGTAACAACCAAAACAAACGTCGTATTTAAAGTAACAATACGATGCAATTCAATAGGTAACAACCATCCAAACAAATTGTTAGCGATAGTAACTTATTCTTTTTTATTATGTCGGACAAAATTCATATTGTAATTCTTATTGGTAAAAAAAGTAGAACACTTTGTGTTTTGTACGTGAGAAAGAAAAAATCATTGTATTATTTTAGTAAAAAGTGGGTACGGGTGCAGACAGAAAGACAAAGCGGCTATAGGTTAAAAAGGGGTGCCGAAATAGGGCGCCTCGTACAATTTTTACTATTGTTTAGGTCTTATAGAATGAACTTGAAAAATGACCAAAAAATAAAAAGTACCAACTTGAAAATAGCTTTTTAAAAATTAAGGCTCTTAAATCTTCAAAACGTATGGAAGCAATGAAATTATAAAACTAGATGTTTAAGTTGAATATATGGAAAGATGAATTTTCTTTATTAAGTTTGCTATGTAGGTTCAATATTTATTAATTCAGGAGCTTAAATTTGTATTTTATAAATCAAACTATATTTTGATATAATATATATGTGATGTTTAAGAATATTATTCATTAAGATTAGGTACACACGCAACACGCGTATCTGAAGACTAGCGGAGTAAAAATATGGAAGCATGACTCTATGATGGACATGGTTTCTTATCTAGTCAATTGGCAGAAATCAACTTTTATAATGTTGACCTAATTCTACATAGAATGGTAAAAATTGCATGAGCGCTCTATTTGATCGCCCTCACTTAACATATACCATTTTTTAAAAAAGTTTTAACTTGTAATCACCTTTTAAACAACCTCAGGCCTCTTTCTCCTCCCCCTCCTCTTCCTCCTCCTCCTCCTCCTCCTCCTCCTTCTTCTTCTTCTTCTTCTTCGGGTGACAATGATTTATATGGTGATTGTGAATATATTTTAATGTAGTTTATGATGTTTCACAATGGTGAGTTGTTATGATGCTTTATTTTTTACTATTGCTTAGGATTTCTTCTTCTTATTTTTCTTAATTGCAGAATGGGTTCATTAGATTTATTGTTGTTTTGACAAATTGATGATTGGAGTATGTTCCAGATGATATTTAGAGGTTATGTTTTAAATTTGAGCTCATATGGAGTAGTTTTAGATATTAAACCGTATATTAGATTGTTATAATTCGAAGAACAAATTTCTGTTTCTGGCAAATTTTCACTTCAGACTTATTGGCCTTAAGTGAATTAAACATTTGTTGTACTTCATACTTTTTGGCCTTAAGTGCATCTGAAGTACAATTTTTCACTTCAGACTTATTGGCCTTAAGTGTAGCAAAACGTTTGTTGCACTTCAGACCTTTTGGCCTTAAGTGCATCTGAAGTGCAATTTTTTACTTCAGACTTATTGGCCTTAAAGTGTAGCAGTACGTTTGTTGCACTTCAGACCTTTTAGCCTTAAGTGCATCTGAAGTGCACTTTTTCACTTCAGACTTATTGGCCTTAAGTGCATGAAACTATTGGTTACACTTCAGACCAATTTGGCCTTAAGTGCATCTGAATTGCAAATTTCACTTCAGACTTATTGGCCTTAAGTGAATGAAAACGTTTGTTAAACTTTACACTTTTTGGCCTTAAGTGTATCTGAAGTACAATTTTTCACTTCAGACCTATTTGGCCTTAAGTGCATCTGAAGTGCAATTTTAACACTTCAGGCATTTTTTTTTAATTTCAGACCCACAAGTCTGAAGTTGATCGTAAAGAGAATATGCTAATTTTTTTGCAAAATGGATATATATTCAATTGTGATCACAAAACCGAATATAGATGCATAAGCCCCCGTGGAATGTGGGTTAGTCCAAAATCCGCACTTAGCTATTTAGATTTTATCTTTTATTTTCTGTAGCAAAAGAATGATGGATGGAACATTAGTCGGTTATAAATAAATGAGAAACATAAAAGTCTCTCCCACCGTAGTATATCTCCTCTATTTACTAAAATTTGATCGTAAGTTTACAAGAAGGATTTTATGTAGCAAAAATATTTGGTTTTTATGAGGATCAATTCTCTCCCGCGCTACAACAGTAACAATAACGGCCCAGTAAAATCTTTTTAGTGGGGCTCGGGGATGGTAGTGTGTATGCAGACCTAATCCCTACTCCGAGGGAATAGAGAGGTTGTTTCCGAAAGATCCTTGGCTCAAAAAAACAAAAAGAGACAATATCAATACAACCAACAGATACCATATAAATAATAACAGCATCATAAAGACCAGACATAGACTGAAGAATATTTTGATTTAGATGATACGCTAGTTGTCTCTATTTACTAAGATTGACGTGAAATGATAGAAGCATAATGGAACAACAAGCAGAGGGATTTTTAATGAAGACTATTTTGATTTAGATGATATAATGTACGTACATTTTGACTCGTTCACTGTGTTTTTTTAGTAAGTTATTGTCACGATCCATTTTTTTCAATAGGTTATGAGGGCGCCTGACACCCTTGTCAGGCAAGCCATTTCGGAAATATTACCAAAATAATTTTATTGCTTTTAATTAGAATTAAGCGAAATAAACACTCAACTTAGAATTTAAAAACCAGAAGAGATAAATATCATAATGAAATAGTTACACGACCCCAAAATAATCGTCTACCAAAGTGTGTGTTATTACACTGTATTTGTAAAATAAATTCTGGAAATATAAATGAATATAAACAGTAATGAATATAAACAGAAATGACATAAACCAATTCGAGCCCACTGAATTCACAGTGTTTCCTTAAGGAATTTAATCCCCTCCTAGTACCCAAGGTTATGGATTATTTCCTCCCAGGATAGAACGAATTACACACTGGTGTAGTGGTACTTCAAACCCCAGTGTTTCAGCGAACACAAAGTTCGGTAGCAAATCACACTTACTTTTTGCTTTGTTTTGATGCTAAAAGTATGCAGAAGAAGGAGAGGAAACTCAGAAAATTGTAGTTAAAATTCTGAGCAGAATAGTATTGTATTTATAGCCAAAGTTGGGTCTCTTCAGAATGGCTGTTTATGCAAAACGCCCACAACATAAATGCCATTACATAAATGGCCATTTACTCAATAATAAAGAGGGAAAATAAAGAGGGAAAAGGGTAGTTATTTTTCTGTTACCAAAACAGAAAAACGGATTGGATTTAATATTAATATTTAATATTAATATTTTGTTATTAAAACAAATATTTAATAACATTTCTGTTAATATTTTACTATTAACAAATAAATTGGTCCAAAAAGTTAATCAATCAATCGATCATTTGACCAAATCCGAATCCGAATCCGAATCCGAAGCCGAAGCCGAAGCCGAAGCCGAAGCCGTAGCCGAAGCCGAAGCCGAGCCGAGCGAGCGACGACGACGACGGCGCGAGGCTTGCCTTCTTCTCAACTCTTTAAGAGCTAGAAGAAGAGCAATTGCTTATATACCCATAAAAAACCTCTTCCTCTTCCAATATGGGACAATGCCCATTTGCCAAGGGAGGGGAACTTAAAATTTCACTCAAAAATTTCATTTCCCTCCATTTCCCATTCACCCTCTTTTAAGTATTTAATATATTAATTAAATACCTTAAAAACCCAACAATCCCCCACATGAATGGGGAATGGCTATATCACGGAAGTATGCATGAAAAACTGTGTGATTCACAAGTAAGGATTAATTGCATCTGGATAAGTAGGTTTCCCTTTGAACTTTCCGTAGTGAACTTATGTCGGATATACTCGATCAATCGGTAGATTTGATATCTTTGAACCGTCGAACTTTAGTGTATACCTAGACAACCACAAGTCACACAACCAACCCTTAACCGTCTTTGGTTCTCATTGTTGTGTTCGTTTCAGCCATGAACACCGCCTGGTTTCATAAGTGCGTAGAGAACTGGCCTTGCTGTGTTCTCCTTGAAGCGG
>NW_017678342.1:19469-22506 GCF_001879085.1 Nicotiana attenuata
AAAAGTTCCTCGGGTATGTACTAAATACCCCAAAACTCGTTTCATGGCCATCCAATGAGATTGGCCTGGATTGCTCGTATATCGACTCAATTTACTTATAGCACAAGCTATATCTGGTCGTGTACAATTCATGATGTACATTAAGCAACCCAACACACGAGCATAATCCAATTGTGATATGCTCTGGCCTTTGTTCTTTGCTAATGCAAGATTCACATCAATTGGAGTCTTTGCAATTTTAAAGCCCAAGTGCTTGAATTTTTCAAGTACTCTTAATATAATGAGATTGTGACAATGCTAGACCTTGAGAAGTCTTATGGATCTTAATTCCCAGAATTAAATCAGCAACTCCCAAGTCTTTCATATCAAACTTGCTAGTTAGCATACGCTTAGTAGCATTTATATTGGCAATATCATTACTCATTATGAGCATATCATCCACATATAAGCAAACAATGACTATGTGATTTGGAACATTTTTAATGTACACACATTTATCACATTCATTTATCTTAAATCCATTTGACAACATTGTTTGGTCAAATTTAGCATGCCATTGTTTGGGTGCTTGTTTTAATCCGTAAAGGGACTTAACAAGTCTACAGACCTTCTTTTCTTTACCTGGAACCACAAACCCTTCAGGTTGTTCCATGTAAATTTCTTCCTCCAACTCTCCATTTAAGAAGGCCGTCTTAACATCCATTTGATGAATTTCAAGACCATAAACTGCAGCTAACGCTACTAACGTTCGTATGGATGTAATTCTTGTAACTGGAGAGTATGTATCAAAGTAGTCAAGACCTTCTCGTTGTCTATACCCTTTGACCACAAGTCTTGCCTTATACTTGTCAATAGTACCATCATCTTTTATTTTCCTCTTAAAGATCCATTTAGATCCCAACGGTTTGTTTCCAGGAGAAAGATCAACCAATTCCCATGTATGGTTGTTTAGTATGGATTCTATTTCACTATTGACCGCCTCTTTCCATAACAATGATTCCGAAGAAGACATAGCTTCTTTAAATGTTTGAGGCTCATTTTCCAATAAGAAAGTCACAAAATCTGGTCCAAATGAAGTAGACGTTCTTTGACGTTTACTGCGTCTTGGATCTTCTTGGTTAAGTGTACTTTCTTTTGTTTCTTCCCGAGGTCGTTTAGATCCTTCACCAATCGACTCACATTCCTTTTTATACGGATATATATTTTCAAAGAACTCAGCATTATCTGATTCTATAACCATATTATTATGAATGTCGGGATTTTTTGATTTATGAACCAGAAATCGATATGCTTTACTATTAGTTGCATATCCTATGAAAACACAATCAACGGTTTTCGGTCCTATTTTTACCTTTTGGGTTTAGGAACTTGCACTTTTGCCAAACACCCCCACACTTTAAAATAATTCAAGTTGGGCTTCCTTCCTTTCCATTTTTCATATGGAATGGATTGTGTTTTGCTATGGGGTACTCGATTTAGTATTCGGCTAGCCGTAAGAATGGCTTCCCCCCACAAGTTCTGTGGCAAACCAGAACTTATCAATAATGCGTTCATCATCTCCTTTAATGAACGATTCTTTCTTTCTGCAATCCTATTGGATTGGGGCGTGTAAGGGGCCGTTGTTTGATGAATAATTCCATATTCTAAACATATTTGTTCAAAAGGAGATTCATATTCACCACCCCTATCACTTCTTATCATTTTGATTTTCTTATTAAGTTGCGTTTCAACTTCATTTTTGTATTGCTTGAATGCGTCTATTGCTTCATCTTTACTATTAAGTAAGTAAACATAGCAATATCGAGTACTATCGTCAATAAAAGTTATGAAATACTTTTTTCCACCGCGAGATGGTATTGACTTCATGTCACAAATATCTGTGTGAATTAAGTCTAAAGGATTTGAATTCCTTTCAACCGACTTATAAGGATGTTTAACATACTTAGATTCCACACATACTTGACATTTTGATTTGTCACATTCAAACTTGGGCAATACTTCCAAATTAATCATTTTCCGTAAGGTTTTATAATTGACATGACCCGAACGTATATGCCATAATTCATTTGACTCAAGTAAGTAAGACGAAGCTGAAATTTTATTATTATTTTCAACAACCATTACATTCAGCTTGAAAAGGCCCTCAGTGAGGTAACCTTTTCCTACAAACATCTCATTCTTACTTATTACAACCTTATCGGAAACAAAAATACATTTAAACCCATTCTTAACAAGAAGTCCAGTAGAGACTAAATTCTTCCTAATCTCGGGAACATGAAGGACGTTGTTCAAAGTCACCACTTTGCCGGAAGTCATTCTGAGAAATATCTTCCCACATCCTTCAATCTTCGCCTTTGAAGCATTTCCCATAGAAATCGTCTCATCGGGTCCAACGGGAGCATAAGAAGCAAAAGCTTCTCTAACAGCACAAACATGGCGAGTGGCTCCAGAATCAATCCACCACTCTTTAGGATTGCCCACCAAGTTGCATTCGGAAAGCATGGCACATAAATCATCAACATCATCACGCTTTTCAACCATGTTTGCTTGACCCTTCTTCTTGTCTTTCTTCGGAGCACGACACTCCGTAGATTTGTGTCCAGTTTTTCCACAGTTGTAGCAGTTTCCACTGAACCGCTTCTTGCTTGGGTTGTATTTCGGTCCAGAAGCCTTCTTCCTCTTTTTGTTCTCTTCAACAATATTTGCTCCCATTATTGTTGAGTTTCCACGGCCTCTCTTTTCAGCAGCTTTGTTGTCTTCTTCGATTCTCAACCGAACAATGAGATCTTCAACGGACATCTTCTTGCGTTTGTGTTTCAAGTAGTTTTTGAAGTCCTTCCACAAAGGAGGCAACTTCTCAATCATTGCTGCTACTTGAAATGCTTCATTGATGACAAGACCTTCAATGAAATTTCTATTAGTAAAAATACTAAGATTATTACTTTCAACATCAATATTAATTTTATTTATACCTTCAGCAAGGAGATCGTGAATAATCACTTGCAATTCCTGGACTTGGGTAATAACAGACTTGCTA
>NW_017678343.1:0-120 GCF_001879085.1 Nicotiana attenuata
ATAACCTGATGATTTTCTGATATAAGCTCACCACTCCCTAGTTGATGCCAGCATAAACTGATGAATTTCCAACATAGGGTCTCGCTCCCTAGTTGATGCCAGCATAACCTGATGACTTTT
>NW_017678343.1:4328-5845 GCF_001879085.1 Nicotiana attenuata
GGTTCCCACTCCCTGGTTTATGCCAGCATAACCTGATGACTTTCCAACATATGGTCCCACTCCCAATTTAGGAAAGTGTAACCTGATGACTTTCAACCTAGGGTCCCACTCCCTAGTTGATGCCAGCATAACGTAATGACTTTTAAACATAGGTTTTCACTCCCTAGTTGATGCTAGCATAACTTGATAACTTTCAAACATAGGTTCCCACTCCCTAGTTGATACCACCATAACCTAATGACGTTCCAACATAGGTTCCCACTCCCTAGTTGATGCCAGCATAACCTGATGATTTTCTGATATAAGCTCACCACTCCCTAGTTATTGCCAGCATAAACTGATGAATTTCCAACATAGGGTCTCGCTCCCTAGTTGATGCCAGCATAACCTGATGACTTTTCAACATAGGGTTCCACTCGCTTGTTGATGCAAGCATAACCTGATGACTTTCCAACCTAGGGTCCCACTCCCTAGTTGATGCCAGCATAACCTGATGACTTTTTAGCATAGGGTCTCGCTCACTAGTTGATGCAAGAATAACCAGATGACTTTCCGATATAGGGTCCCACTCCCTAGTTGATGCCAGCATACCCTGATGATTTTCCAACTTAGGTTCACCACTCCCTAGTTAATGTAAGTTTGATGACTTTCCAACATAGGGTCCCACTCCCTAGTTCATGCCAGCATAACCTAATAACTTTCCAACATAGGGTCTCACTCCCTAGTTGATGCCAGCATAACATGATGACTTTCCAACATAGGGTCCCACTCCCTAGTTGATGCGAGCATAACCTGATGACTTTCCAACATAGGGTCCCACTCCCTAGTTGATGCAAGCATAACCAGATGACTTTCCAACCTAGGGTTCTACATCCCTAGTTGATGCCACCATAACCTGATGACTTTTCAACATGGGGTTTCACTCCCTTGTTGATGCCAGCATAAGCTGATGACTTTTTAACATAGCGTTCCACACCCTACTCTATGCCAACTGAACTGGATGACTTTCCAACATAGGTTCCCACTCCCTGGTTTATGCCAGCATAACCTGATGACTTTCCAACATATGGTCCCACTCCCAATTTAGGCAAGTGTAACCTGATGACTTTCAACCTAGGGTCCCACTCCCTAGTTGATGCCAGCATAACGTAATGACTTTTAAACATAGGTTTTCACTCCCTAGTTGATGCTAGCATAACTTGATAACTTTCAAACATAGGTTCCCACTCCCTAGTTGATACCACCATAACCTAATGACGTTCCAACATAGGTTCCCACTCCCTAGTTGATGCCAGCATAACCTGATGATTTTCTGATATAAGCTCACCACTCCCTAGTTATTGCCAGCATAAACTGATGAATTTCCAACATAGGGTCTCGCTCCCTAGTTGATGCCAGCATAACCTGATGACTTTTCAACATAGGGTTCCACTCGCTTGTTGATGCAAGCATAACCTGATGACTTTCCAACCTAGGGTCCCACTCCCTAGTTGATGCCAGCATAACCTGATGACTTT
>NW_017678343.1:9584-10680 GCF_001879085.1 Nicotiana attenuata
AACATAGGGTCCCACTCCCTAGTTGATGCCAGCATAACATGATGATTTTCCAACATAGGGTCACCACTCCCTAGTTGATGCAAGCATAACTTGACGACTTTCCAGCCTAGGGTCCCACTCCCTAGTTGATGCCACCATAAGTTGATGATTTTCCAACATAGTGTCTCACTCTCTAGTTGATGCCAGCATAACCTGATGATTTTCCAACATAGGGTCTCACTCCCTAGTTGAGGCCAATAAACCTGATGACTTTCCAACATAGGGTCTCACTCCATAGTTGATGCAAGCATAACATGATGATTTTTCCAACATGGGGTCACCACTCGCTAGTTGATTGAAGCACAATTTGATGACTTTCCAACATAGGATTCTTCTCCCTAGTTGATGCCAGCATAACCTGATGACTTTCCAACATAGGTTTCCACTTCTTAGTTGATACCAGCATAACCTGATGACTTTCTAATATAGGGTCCCACCTCCTTAGTTGATGCCAGCATAACCTGATGATTTTCCAACATAGGATCACCACTCCCAAGTTGATGTAACCATAACCTGAAGACTTTCCAACATAGGGTCCCACTCCCTAGTTCATGCCAGCATAACCTAATAACTTTCCAACACAGGGTCTCACTCCCTAGTTGATGCCAGCATAACAAGATGACTTTCCAGCATAGGGTCCCACTCCCTAGTTGATGCCAGCATAACCTGTGGCTTTCCATCATAGGGTCACACTCCCTAGTTGATGCCAGCATAACCTGATGACTTTCAGACATAGGTTTACCACTCCCTAGTTCATGCAACCATAACCTGATGACTTTCCAACATAGGGTCCCACTCCCTAGTTGATGCAAGCATAAATTGATGACTTTCTAACATAGTGTCCCACTCCCTAGTTCATGCCAGCATAACCTAATAACTTTCCAACACAGGGTCCCACTACCTAGTTGATGCAAACACAACCTGATGACTATCCAACATAGGGTCCCACTCCCTAGTTGATATCAGCATAACCTAATGACGTTCCACCATAGGGTCCCACTCCCTAGTTGATGCCAGCATAACCAGATGACTTTTTAACATAGGGTTCCACCCCCTA
>NW_017678343.1:11570-12724 GCF_001879085.1 Nicotiana attenuata
CACTCCCTAGTTGATGCCAGCATAAATTGATGACTTTCCAACATAGGGTCTCGCTCCCTAGTTGATGCCAGCATAACCTGATGACTTTTCAACATAGGGTTCCACTCCCTTTTTGATGCAAGCATAACCTGATGACTTTCCAACCTAGGGTCCCACTCTCTAGTTGATGCCAGCATAACCGGATGACTTTCCAACATAGGGTCTCGTTCACTAGTTGATGTCAGCATAACCTGATGACTTTCCAAAATAGGGTCCCACTCCCGAGTTTATGCCAGCATAACCTGATGATTTTCTAACATAGGGTCACCACTTCCTAGTTGATGCAAGCATAACTTGATAACTTTCCAACATAGGGTCACACTCGCTAGTTGATGCCACAATAACCTGATGACTTTTCAGCATGGGGTTCTACTCCCTAGTTGATGCCAGTATAACCTGATGACTTTCCAATATAAGGTCACACTCCCTAGTTGATGCCAGCATAACCTGATGACTTTCCAACATAGGGTCTCACTCCCTTGTTGATGCTAGCATACCCTGATGATTTTCCAACTTAGGTTCACCACTCCCTAGTTGATACAAGCATAACCTGATGACTTTCCAACATAGGGTCACCACTCCCTAGTTGATGCAAGATTTAGGACTTTCCCACATAGGGTCCCGAACCCTAGTTTATGCCAGCATAACCTAATGACTTTCCAACATAGGGTCTCACTCCCTAGTTGATGCCATCATAACATGATGACTTTCCAACATAGGGTCCCACTCCCTAGTTGATGCAAGCGTAACCGAATGACTTTCTAACATAGGGTCCTACTCCATAGTTGATGCCAGCATGACCTGATGACATTCCAACACAGGGTCACACTCCCTAATTGATGTCAGCATAACTTGATGAGTTTCCAACATAGGGTCACCACTCCCTAGTTGATGCAAGCATAACCTGATGACTTTCCACCATAGTGTCTCGCTCCCTAGTTGATGTCGGCATAACCTGATGACTTTCCAACATAGGGTCCCACTCCCTTGTTGATGCCAACATAACCTGATGACTTTCCAAAGTAGGGTCTCACTCCCTTGTTGATGCAAACATAACCTGACGATGTTCCAACATAAGGTCCCACTCCCTAGTTGATGCCAGCATAACCTGATGA
>NW_017678343.1:16530-17416 GCF_001879085.1 Nicotiana attenuata
CTCCCTAGTTGATGCCAGCATAACCTGATGACTTTTCAACATAGGGTTCCACTCCCTTGTTGATGCAAGCATAACGTGATGACTTTCCAACCTAGGGTCCCACTCCCTAGTTGATGCCAGCATAACCTGATGACTTTTTAACATAGGGTCTCGCTCACTAGTTGATGCCAGCATAACCTGATGACTTTCCAAAATAGGGTCCCACTCCCTAGTTGATCCCAGCATAACCTAATGACGTTCCACCATAGGGTCCCACTCCCTAGTTGATGCCAGCATAACCTGATGACTTTTTAACATAGGGTTCCACCCCCTAGTTGATGCCAACAGAATCTGATGACTTTCCAACATAGGTTCCTACTCCGTAGTTGATGCCAGCATAACCTGATGGCTTTCCAATATATGGTCCCACTCCCTAGTTGATGCAAGCATAACCTAATGACTTTCAACCTAGGATCCCACTCCCTAGTTCATGCCAGCATAACCTGATGACTTTTCAACATAGGGTTTCACTCCCTAGTTGATACCAGCATAACCTAATAACTTTCAAACATAGGTTCCCACTCCTTAGTTGATATCAGCATAACCTAATGATGTTCCACCGTAGGGTCCCACTCCCTAGTTGATGCCAGCATAACCTGATGACTTTCCAACATAGGTTCTCACTCCCTATTTAGTGTTCGCATACCCTGATGATTATCCAACTTAGGTTCACCACTCCCTAGTTGATGCAAGCATAACCTGATGACTTTCCAACATAGGGTCACCACTCCCTAGTTGATGCAAGATTGATGAGTTCCTACATAGGGTCCCGCTCCCTAGTTCATGCCAGCATAACCTAATGACTTTCCAACATAGGGTCTCACTCCCTAGTTGATGCCAGCATAAC
>NW_017678343.1:21811-22490 GCF_001879085.1 Nicotiana attenuata
TTATTGATGTGGAAATGTGGAAGGGGAAAACAGGAGAGATTGTAAACTTGTTTGGCTTGATTGTTCCTTCTTTGTGTATTTGATTGTTATTTCTATTACGATTACATACTTGCTTATAAATTGTGAAATTATTGATGTGGAAGTGTGGAAGAGGAAGCAGGAGAGATTGTATACTTGTTCGGCATAGTTGTTCCCTCTTTGTTGATTTGATTGTTTTTCTTATTATTGCTACATACTTGTTTATGGTTCGAGTTTACTTGGAGCAAGGTTTGTTCATACATACCAGTACAATTCAAATGTACTGATGTCCCTTTTGCCGGGGGCGCTACATTCGTGTTATGATTGTAGGTGGATCCGTAGCAAGTACTCCAGTCCACCGATCGTAGCTCCCCTTCGTCCTCCATCATCTTTTTGGTGAGCCCCTTTCCTCTCGGGGCCCTGCGTGGCTCAGGCCGCTTGTTTCCGGAGTTTTATTTTGATTTTTTTGTGTAAGGTATAGCCGGAGCCTTGTTACCGGCAAATGCTATATTATCCTGTTGTACTTTTAGAGGCTCCGTGGATAGAAGATGTGGGTTAAGAACTTGTGTAAATCTATGTTCATGTGTTGGGCAAAGAATTTGTAATTTCATTAACTATTATGTATGTATATATGTGTTGCAAAAAGGTGTTCTAAGTTAAT
>NW_017678344.1:0-22479 GCF_001879085.1 Nicotiana attenuata
ATGCACGCGCATGGACGCGCCATGTGCGGCATTAGTGGGGAATTTCTAGTGTGCTCAACAATTGAAGATGCATCCACATTTTACACAGTCGCGCGCACCACGCACCGCGGCAGTGCATTTTTGTCAGAGTTTACTTTTTGCTTGATTTTTGATATCCAGATGTGGTCCTTGACCCCCAAACACGATCCCAGCTTAATCGTTTGGGCTTTTACTCAGACTTCAAAGCTCCAAATAGCTCGAATTAGCTCCATAACATCTACATCACTCGGAATCACTTCTACAAGGCATAGAACATACAATTAGTACAAAACATTAGCGATTAAAGCTCAACACAAAAAAGTGCAGTGAATTAGAGTGTAATAAGTGACTAAAACACGAAATGATAGCCTACCATCATCTACCAGAATATACGATACTACTAGCACATCTGTCTGGAATAGGAAATAGACAGAATACAATAAATGGATAGATCAGGGACTTCGTGTGCTGCGGAGCATAACGTAGAGAGCAACTCACCACAAAGTATCCTTAGCAATTGCGCCTACGCGCCCAAATGATAACCGAATGTACCTGTCTCAGTACCTGCATGATTAGTGCAGGAGGGTAGTATGAGTACGTAAATCAATGCGTACCCAGTAAATTTCTAGCCTAACCCTGAAGAAGTAGTGGCGATGGGTCGACATCGACACTCACTAGTGATCCAAAAAATCAAGTAAAGTAAAAGTAGATAGGTATGAAGCATGACAAGTAAAACAGTAAAAACATAAATGGGTACATAATACGATCCTCATTTGAGGAGCAAACACGAAGTCCTCAAATATCGGATACTTCCTCAAATAGAATACATAATGGTCAACATCAAATAAAATATCACATCGTGAGTCAGGAAAACTCATAGATACACTGACTCCCTATCAAATATTACGCACGATTTTGCAAGGCGAACAACCTGATCCCATAATAATCGTGTACACTGCCGAGGTTGAACGTCCCGAACCATAGATGCATCTCATAATACTACTGAAGTCATATGGCCCGATCCATAATAGTACTGCTGATGCATTTAGCCCGAACCCATAGAAATAGTGAAACTTGACGGGTCACTGGCCCCACTCACGAATATATGTGTGAGTTATTAAATTTAAGAAACTTTCGGACAAATTCGTACAACACAGAAGAAATCTGTACAAGAAAAGTATAATTTCTACTTCTAATCAAGTAGTTCGCCAGGTATCTAAAATAGAAAGTCCGATACTTTTCGCAAGTCTAGTCTCACGAAAAAATATAAATTAAAGCATTTAAACAAGCAAGAATAACTCAAAATATTAAAATATAAAGCATGGCGTGAGTCTTAGTCTACCCGAACCAAAGCAGGAATTTTAGCATACGGACGGACACTCGTCACCTCATACGTGCATAGATCCCACAACATGTAACACATAACAAATATAACACCTACGGGCCCATCACAAGATTATACAGAAGTCTTACCTCGCTCTGAAATCCGATAACCGGCTCCAACGTCTCTCTAACACCTCAAAGCGATGTCAAACGATCCAAAACTAGTCAAACAACGTGCAAACCAATCTAAATATACCCAAAGACTCGTAATTTAACAATTAGAAATAATTCCCAACTCCACACGAAAAGTCAACAAAGTCAACCCCTAGGCTCACGCGCCCGAATTCTAAAAATTCTCGAAGATAAATATTACCCATAGCACCACGAACTCGAATATATAATTTATTCACAATTTCATGTCCAATTTCGTGGTCAAAATTCAAACAAGTTTTCTTCCAAAATCCCGCATTTTCTATCAATTTTCATGTTTAAATCCATATAAAAATTAATGTATTTAACTCACAACAAGTGAGAATCACTTACCTCATGATAGATGATGAAAATGGCTCTTCATAATCGCCTCAAATCGCCTCAACAAGAGAGAAATTAAAATAAATGAGCTCACCTCCGAGCTCATTGTTATAAGCCTCTGCTGGGCCCTTCATCGTGTTCTTGAAGGCCTACTTGCCCCACAACTTCACGTTCGCGAGCAAACCATCGCGTTTGCGAGCAAACCGTCATGTTCGCGATGACTAAATTCCCCCCAGCATCAATCCCCTCCTTCGCGTTCGCGGTCCTCAAGTCGTGTTTGCGGAGGCTTAAGTTGCCTTCCTCAAGATTTCCTCCTACACAATCACGACGTGCTCTTCGCGATCGTGAAAGCCAACGGATCCCCCTAGCCTAGACCTCAAAACCTTCGCGTTCGCAAAGGAGAGCCAGATCCTCCCTCATGTTCGCGGAGCCATCTTCGTGTCCGCAAAAGGCAACCAGCTGCCCCATCCAAAATCCTTCTTCGTGTTTATGAATCCCCTGTCGCGTTCGCATAGAACAAATTCCTAGCATCCAAAATCCTTAGTTGCGAACGCGTGCTTTCCACCGCGTTCGCGAAGAACAACACCATAAACAAGCACCATCAAAACACCCAAAACTTGGTCCGAAACCATCACAAAGCATACCCGAGGCCCTCGGGGCCCCATCTAATCATACAATCCAGTCTCAATACCTTACCCAAACTTTTTCAAAGGCTCAAAATGCCGCCAATAACATCAAAACCACGAATCGACGATCAAGACATTTGCTTAACTTCATCGAACGCGTTCGAATCGTACTTAGACATTCTGGACCACGACCAAATTTCACACACAAGTTACAATCAATAAAACAAACCTATCCAAGGTCTCAAAACACCACTCAGAGTCCGATAACACCAAAATCCACTCCAATTCAAACTTAGCCGATTTTAAAACCTTTATAATACAAACTTCTGATATTTAGCGCCAAAATGCTCCCTTACCATCCGATACTCAACCCGAACATACGCCCAAGTACGAAAGCATATTGCTAACCTATAGAAACCTTCAAATCCCTGTTCTGAGGTCATTTACTCTAAAGACAAACCTTGGTCAACTTTTCCAACTTAAATCTTCTGATTGAGAATTATCCTTCTAAATCAACTCCGAATTTCCCAAAAATTCAAATCTGACTACACGTGCAAGTCATAATATGTATAGTGAAGCTACCCAAAGTCTCAAACCATCGAACGATATGCTAGAGCTCAAAACTACTGGTCGGATCGTTATAATTCACACTTCAAGAGGTAACTTGATTTATTTTCGTGTATCGTTATATCTATGCTAGTTGTTTAGATTACATATGATTGTAATACTGAAATTGCTTTCACTATATATATAATCCAATAGTGATGACTGAAATGGAGTAGTCGTGCAAGGGTGCTTTATACGGATAAGGATCCTTAACAAAGTAGTTGAGAAACGACAACACCGAATGTACTAGAAATGCAGTTGTAAAAAAGCGTGATCAAACCATAGCCCACCTAATTAAAAATAAGCACATAAGAAAAACTCTATAAGAAGAACACATAGAGGATAAATGGATTAATATGGTCGCCTGAGATGCATGGACATACTTTACATAAAATCAAATACACTTTTTTGTGTCTGCGATACTACGATGACTAAAGATACCAAAAATGGATGAGATATGTCTAAAATCACATTGAGCAAATTTCTCTCAAAAGATCTATAAACTCTTTGAATCAAATGGGACTTCTAGAAAATGGCTATTTTGCGATTGCAAAAACGGTCAGAAGTGGTCAGAAAATGCTAATTTCCGACTACATTCAGACCAAAAATTCGTCGCAAAATAGTTGGTCCGAAATATTTTGCGACCGAATCCGTCCCTAATTTGCGACTACAGCGGTCGGAAACTCAAAATAGAAAAATGACTAATAAATATGGTAAATTTTCCGACTGACGCGGTCGCAAACAATTTAAATTAAATTTTAATTTGATATTAACTTTCCCACTACTTCAGTCGCAAACGGTATACATAATTATAATTATTATGTAATTTTATTTGAGTTTTCCCACTATTGTGGTCGCAAATTTAATTTAAAAATATTTATTTATTTATGTTTGTGACTACCGTGGTCGCAAATCTAATTTAAAATTATTTATTTATTTATATTTCCGACTGCAGTAGTCGCTGATGTTCCTGAATCTGGAATATTTTGATGCATTTTGCGACTACTATGGTCGGAAAACTGGGAATTTTTTGTCAAATTCCAGCTTTTAAAGCAGTACCACCTGCCAATTCAAATATACAACAACCAATTAATCCACCATGCCAACCAATTATTCCACAATGCTAACCAATCAATCCGTCATTTCAACCAATCAATCCATAAAATGCAAAACATAAATATTTGTAACTAAAACATCCAAAAAAGAGTTAAACATTCTGGCACCATTCAATCTAGTCTAAAACATTACAATCATAGTCAAGTGTAAATATTACCAAGTCTAAACATCAAACTACAACAAATAATAATGTCTCAAACATCATAACCACTACAAAAAAACTGGAATTAGCTACGAACGCCGTCGCTAATCTGTCGCTAAAACGCTCGTAGCTAGCGGAATTTCTTGATAATCGGTTGCTAATCCGTCGCTAAAACTTGATTTCTTAGTAGTGAACCATAACAAACTAAAACTCATTATCCCCGCCATCCTCGCTATTCAAAGGACCAAATGAACGTCCGCTCATAAATTTCTCCACTAGAATCTGCAATTTGTTAAAACTTGCGCGATCTTCTTTCTGTTCCTCCTTCAACTCTTCAACTTCTTTTCGTAATGCTTCCACCTCTTCGTGATCTTGCGAATAACTTGCATCGCCAGACAACAATGTCGTAGAATGACCTACGGAATATTGTGATTCAAGACCGTAGGTTCTACCTTTCTTTGCGCCACCAACCACCTGCGACCATATTGAAGCTACATCATTGAGTGACACTTGGGTTGAGCTACCATCCATGGAATCGGGTTGACTTTGACGCTATTCCTCAAAACGTCGCTGATAGGCTTCCTGAAATTAACATGACACAACCAAATCTTAGGCGTAAAATAAAGTAAATAGAGGAAGGAAAAAGGTATATATACAAGTCCACAGAAAAATTCACTAAGCTCAATACTAGTATGCTTGTCATCAAAATCTCTGGCATCCCTGTTTGAAAGCAAATTATTTCTCAAAATCTTAGAATTAGCACATGCAACAGTAAAACAAACACACAGCACAATGTCAGAATGGCAACAACAATGAAATAGAATGAGCATCGACCAGAGGCATCACCTCCAAGTAACATTTTAAACATCAATTGCTCAGCAAAACAGATCCATTATTGCAATTTATGGCTTGATATGAGTTTTATTTGACTGCAGCCATTAAATGATACAGTCTCAACAGTTTCTGAGCTGTAAAACAAACATGTACTGGTAAAAAAATTATTCAAAATTGGTAGTTGATTATGACAAAATCTCAGGAGAAACATCTAAAGTCTTAGAATATAGGGTACCCATCATCATTTTTGAAAAGGGTTAATAAGAATGTATGAACTTGGAACGAGGGCATAGGTTCAAGCAACCACCTAAATTTATTTTTACATAGCAAAAAACACCACAGAACAAGTCTTCAAATTGCAGTAATGTCTCATGTCTATGGATTTAAGATAACAAGTCTATGGCTTGAGAGCCAAAGCGAGTCCAAACTTGGCATTTAAAATGTAGTTTAAACTTATTATCTCATATGTTATATATAATGCTAAAAAGAAAACTAACTGAGAATCTGAATCAGTAATGTCTATATTCACATTTTGACCAAAGGATATGATTGTGCTTTCTAATATTGTCCCTTTGGCCTTTCCAAACACTTTAACCATTACCCTCAACAAGGCTATTGCCAAAAGACAAAAGTTAACAAACAGCCATATGCTAGTTCAAATTATTCAGATGTACATAATACTATCTAAGGAATGGAGTACTATATATAAATCATTATATTTCCAATCTTTCTTTGCTTGTTATATGCATGGATAGCTCTGACCAGTTTGCTGAACATCCTGCCTATTTCTACCACCTGCTGCTCATACATAAATATCAATCAGATTTTCACCCTATAAAAAAACCCACCATACACATCATGAAATTAACATCTAATTGTCATTGATTAACAACTCAATTATATGTCCAATTCTTCAAAGTCCTCGTTATCATAAAAGAAGTATGACCGTACACCCGAAGAATGATAAATAAATAAAAATAGAGAAAGAGAGGAAATGGAGCTAATAGGTAATTCAGCTGAATTCATTGCCTAAATTGGTTGAATACACAGATAAAAAGTCAAATGGCTAAAAGATACAGCTTTACTTGTAAAAGAAAAGCATAGCAATTCTGCTCCAAATTCCTAATTAAAGGGTAGTGCACCCTACAATTATTTTAGATTTATTTTTAAAATGATGCCAACTTCTTTACAGCTCAATTATTTTTAAAATGATGCCAACTTGTGCTAGGGAGGGGTCCCTTTATAGTAAAATTAAATCCATAACAAATAACCATAGTCATTAAACCTTGTCTTTCATAGAGGTTTAAACACAAACCTTGTGGTTCGGTCGCTTTAATCGTCTTTTAGAGATTCATTAACACCCTTAACTTCAAGTCATGTCAATCCATCATGATTTCTAAGCAAATATCAGAGTATAGCAATCAGCACGCCTAAAGGATATCAGATGAGCTTGCCACATAATATAACAGAGTAAAAGAGCAATGACGATATTGAATGTCAAAAGATCCATCACATTATAACTTGAAACAACTGCAGCTAAAAAATTGCAGAATCTGCATGGACCAAACAAAATGAAGCTTAACAAAATTCCAAAGATTTTAACTCATCTTACAGCTACTTGTCAAAGAAAGAGGGAAAAATATATGGGCAAAAGCAGGTCAGAGCTGAACTTTTTGACAGCAAACAGACTGAAATCAGGAGAACTTTTTTCACCAAATTAAGTTCAAAACTAATGAGCAAAGAAGTATAAGTCAACATCCAAAAAAGAGAGAACCCAAGAAATAACTCATGATAGCATTTCGTCCAACCTAATTTTCTCAATAATATTACACACTTATGTATCCAGAATAGCTCAACCAACTAGCTTGAAAAATAGCTAGTTCATAAAGCTGAGTGACCACTACTAATGACTCTTTTTTACCCTACAAACAATGTTAGATCACATTTGACACCTTGATAGAGCAGTAAATGCAGGTATACCTGCATATATCAAATAAGATACTTACTCAAAGCACACCAATCAGCTTCAAAATTTTCTATCTAAATTCAGACATTAGCTCTTCAAAATTTTTAAGTAAATTTATAAATTTAAAAATCACATACAAATATTGCGAGTCATAATCTCTTGTAATTCTATATGCTTAAAATCTATGCAAAATAGCAATTGAAGAAAAAAATGTTAGATTACTAATAGTTATGTTTTGAAAAAATCTTTAGAAGGAGCAATATTCTTTTCCCTATTTTCATATAAAATTGTCAACATGAATATAACTCGACAAAAGAAAGAACTTATTTAACCTAATAGAATTCGACCAAAACGAAATCAATAATATACCAAAGGCTAATAACGAGTATATGTCAAATATATTGACCACCAGTGTATGTCAATCCAGATCAATTATAACCATATGTTTTCTTTTTCTACTAGATACTTTAACATGAGTTTCAGAAACCATATGTATTCATGAGTTTAATAAGTACCTAACCATAGCAAAAGCAAAAAACAAACGTTATCATAAGTGTGCTTTATCGCCCTGTCCCCTTTGTGAAAAAAATTAAAATTAGTGTCAAGTAAACGAAACTAAGTGAATCATTACAATGAGGAGATTAGAGAATCTAGTTCAAAACGAGGCCAAATTTGAGACTATATACATATTCAGGATGCGTTCAGTGGGAAGATTAATATTGCTAAGTCCGACCGATTATGATCCTCCAATTTCAGATGAACGAACAGTAAGATGGAAAAATTAAACAGAAAAGGGAAAAAAAACTTACCTGTACGAGAAGAAAGAGAGAGAGCTGAGTGATTAGTGATTTACCTTTAAAAATTTGGGAAAATAGGGATCGGTCGAGCAGAGAGAGAGGGGTTATCGGTCGAGCAGAGAGAGAGATAGAGGAAATTGGGGAAATAGGGTTTGGGCGTGAAATATTAGATTAAGGTTACTGAATACCGTAGTGGCAAACCCGCTTAAAATTCTTTTATCATTTTAATTTTAATTTTGCAATTGACGCAGTTGCTTAGTGGGTCATCATAAACTTTTGACTTTTTAATGTCCGACCGAATCGGTCGCAAAAGCGAAGGCGGAAAATTGGCGCATTGTTTTTCCACTGCTTTTATCGGAATAATAATCGATTTTCTTTTGTAAAAATAAGTAATAAAAAGTCAATCATTTTCCGATTACTGCGGTCGCAAAAGCAGTCCCATTAGCGACTGCTTCATTTTCAGTCAGAAAATTCGGTCACAAAGTGATGTTTTTCTAGTAGTGATATAAAATGATTCATATGGAGATACTAAACATGTATGTTATTTTCTTCTAGTATTCAAGAATTTTTATTTTGAGGGTGTATATGATACATGGGCTCCTGGAGGGAGAGATGTAACAAAAATTACCAATTTGATTATTCACAAAAATCTCCTTTTGTAGGGGAAGAATGGACCGAAAGTGGAGGATTTAACATATATAAGCAAATGATGGGTTCTTTTTTTTAAGCAAATCCATTAGGCAGAATACCTAGGGCTAGTTTTATTAATAATAAAGGCACCACAAAGGAAAATTATAAGTAAGGGGGCAAAAAATACAGTAGTGTGGCATCCATTGCCTTGTCAAGATGATCATCCATATGCGCTTCCAATGTCTCATGAGGACAAAATCTTACGAGGGTGAATAATCTCATAGCCAACTGAGGTATCTCTCAAAGGCAAAAAGGAATGGCAATAACTACTAAGCTAGACCTTATCATACAATTTCTATTGAGGCATGAACAACCTAATATACTAGCAAGCATGTAAAAAATAAGAACTTGAAAGAACTAAGTATTGTATGATCATAATAGATAACATACTCTATGATGATATTACAAATGATGATGCTAATAAAATGGTAAAATAATACAAAAATAAAGCTAGTGTCAAGTCTCTTCTTCTTCAATCTTGTGAATTCTTCAACTTATAGCACCTTGACTTCTTCTTCAACTATCTTCAAAATATTATCAAACTTCATCATTTCTTCTTCGACCTATTGGATCTTGTGGAGGTGGTAGAGACTGCCCCTGGCTTTGCAACTCTCATCATGTCACTATCTCAATTCTTCTTGATTGTGTGTGCCTTCTTCTTCTTCTTTTCATATGCATATGATATAAATCTCCACTTCTAGCAGCCTCTGCCCGATAATGCTCTAACAACTCTTCTTCCTCTCCTTCTTCATAAATGTGAAACCCTAAGTTGCTCTCTTGTGGATGATTGGCAAGTTCTTGTGCAACCAAACCACCTGGTTCATGTCTCTTCGCAACTATTCATAATTCTTGAGGGTTGAAATTGAGCATTAGTGTTAAGCTTCTTACCAGAAAACTGCAGCTGATCTTGTGCATTCATCTTTGAACCAGCCAAATATGCAATTTTATGTGCTTTTGGACTCTCCAAAGCTTCCAAGAGTGCCCTATCATAGACTAAAATTTGCATAGCCTTACTTGAAGGCACAAAAGCAGGCCCATTGGTAACCTGATCTCACAATATAGCAGCACCACCTGGAGAATTCTTAGGAACAAAAATATGAACTTTTGAGTTAAGCTTACTTTTAACACTTATACATGGAGAGATTCTGTGGCATGGCATTGTTGGTGATCCAATTGAACGTAAGGATTCACCTTCAATTTTTTGATCATCAATAGCATTGATCTCATCTTCCTCAACTTGGTCAGCCCACAATTTGAGTTTTGGCAAGACAGTATCACCTACTCGATCCTTATGTTGATTCTCACCGATCACCTCCCTCAAAACTTGATCTTCCTCTTTTACCACATCATTGTCATTCTATGTGGACAGTAAAATCTGCCCATATTCACCACCATGCTCACCAAATGACTCCAAAGATTGGGAAGGCACTTCATGTGTCGAGGAGTTCAAAGTGACCAACATATTATTTGATCATAGGGTTCGCATTCATCACCATGGAAACCTGAGTTTACTTGATAATTTTTTCCACTTATGGACTAGAAAAATATAGCATAGGAATTTTTGCATGATGTATTGATCACCCATCAAAACCTCAACCAAGTTATTCTCTGAGGCATTTCATCGAACACCCAAATCATTGGCGAAAAGATCACACTGCCTTGGTCTTGTCTGCCACTGTTATTACATGGGATTATTTGCTGCATCAAATTAGAGTCATTTAAGGTGGTGAGTTTATACCAACACCTTCCTCATCTGCGAGTGCTTTAAAAATATTTGAACTGGTATTTGTCTTTGAGGAATTCTTCCTCAGTGAAACAACCTTCTTCCTAGCTGATTTTTTAGCTGCTATCATGCTCCAACTCTCACATTCTTTGTTTATGTCTCCACCCTTGACTTCAATATTCACACAAGCAGTTCTAACTTCAAGAGTTAAGCCCTTATCCAGCAGAGTCAAGCAGTGTGATGGTTAATTTTGAGGTCAACTATGCGGCCAATTATGCGATCGCATAATCGATATGCGGGCCGCATAGTCGTCGCATAATCCCCTTGGAATTTTTGCGAGGAGCAGTTCTGGGGTGCATTATGCGACCGCAGAACAGGTATGCGGACCGCATTCTTGTCACATACCCAGGCAGTTTGTTCAGATTTTTGGGAACATTTTTGCGGTCCATTCTGCGGGCCACATGTCAACTTTGCGATCGCATATGCGACCGCAGATCTGTGTCGGGGCTCCAGATTTCTAAATTTGAAACCCGACCCCCTGTCGTTATATCCTGTGCAATAGCTCATTTTGAGCCTATTTTCCTTTTAGAGTGAGAAAGAGGGTCTGAGAGGGGAGGTGCCTTTCATCAAAATTGCTCCACAAATCCTTGTTAAAATATTGAAGATAATCAAGTGAGGCACCTAAATCTTCATCCCAGGAGGTAAGACTTCATCACCTCAACTCTTAATTTTAAACATAGTTATAAGGGATCATTAGTGAGGTAATTCATGGGGATAAGGGTGACTACATTGCATGTATGTGTTCTTAGGAGATATGTGAAAATTATAAATAGAGAGGCAAGGGGAAAGGGCTAGTGTAATCTTGCATAAAAGGACCATAAGACCTTAATGAACGCTCAATGCTTGATAAAATGCTCAGGTGAGCTAAGATTACGATCTTTTCCTGATTATGGGTTCAATTGTGCTACATTGCTTAAATAGATTGAAGTGCAAAACATTCCGGAACAATATAGGATTAAGGGAAAGCTCAATTGAGGTATGTATGGCTAAAACCCCGTTTTTTAGAAATTGAGCTCCGTTGGTGTTGGTGTAAATACGGTAAGATTAACGCTGAATTGTTGTATTAATTGTTGTTTCACATGAATTTGGGGTTGCAACCTTATATGCGTGAAAGATGTGTCTCAATATGATCAATGTGCTATTCTTGATAACTTGAAAGGGTGCAAGGAATATGAATCATGTATTGAAATGCTCAGACCTTAAATTGAGATTGAAGCTGCATATGTTGTGCCATCTATGTGAAGTCTCATCTATGCTTACAATTTTATTTGCTCTTGTGTGCACATATTATCCTAAATTACAAATCTAACATTGAAATTGGGAATAATGTGAGATGTGGCCTAGTGCCAAATATATGACGTGATAGCTGTGGCCCCAAGTGCCTATGAAATGATTTATGGGAAACAAAGCTTGAAATGAGATGATTGATGAAAAAGGGAAACGCCTTGGTAAGGCGGCCTAGCCGATTGGGCCGAGATCGGACGCCATGCTACGCACATGGTGGTAATGTGTTTGTGATTGAAATGAATGTCTCAAATGAGGCAACCTAGCCGATCGGGTCGAGATCGGACTCCGCTCAAGATAGCGTTGGTAATGTGAACAATGATGAACAGTATGAAATGCCCAAAATAAAAGCTATGGAAACACGATGTGAAAATTGTGTGATTTTTTTATTTGATAATATTGTGGCCATTTAAAGTTTTCTTTGAGCTATACTTGTGATTGCCTTATTCTTGTATGAAAGTTCTTTCTAACTAGATGGTGTTTAGTTATACATACTAGCACTATTCCATGGTACTAATGTCCTTTTTGTCGGGGGCGCTACATTTTTAAATGAATGTAGGTGGCTCCATAGTGGACAGTACCGATCTCGCGTAGCGGAGTGTCCTCCTTTCGAAGTCTTGGTGAGCCCCCCTTTCTCCTTCAAGGGGTTATGTTGTACATCTTTGTTGTAGACTTCCACTTTTGAGGTATAGCCGGGGCCTTGTTGCCAGCATTGTCATAACTTGTCTTTTGTATCCATAGAGGCTCCATAGACGTTGGTGTGGGTTATGTATGGGTGTTGGATGGGTCTATGAACTATGTTGTAATTCTAAACTCATGTTTTCTCTAAATTGTAACTGTATGGGAATCTTGGAACCTAACTACGGTTTAAGGTTGTGATATAAAATGAACTATCAATGTTGAATGTGCAGCCCCTCCTATTGTCTAATTTAACGAAAGCCGGATTCCTTAATCATATTGAGTTGGGTAGGAAGTGTTTGATAAGACTTGCTCAGTTGGGTTCACTCGATTGAGCGCCGGTCGCGCCTCCCGAGGTTGGGGCGTGACACTAACCTTACTGTTACCATCTGCTACTTCATTCAAATTATCATGACCTGCACCTTACCTTCAAGTGTAATACCCACATGAGGATTAATCGTGTATGGATCTTTTCTATCCCTACTAACATCCTGCATCTGTAGCCAAAACTTGAGAAACCCTATCCAAAGTTGTTTTAGCTGGAACTTAGCATTAATCTCAGAAAAAGCTACTAATTTTAATGCCTTAATAGCGCATGATCCTTGACAAACAACATTTGCAACTGCTATATGCTGCATCAAATTTCCAGCATGCTCATGAACAGCCTCTGACGCTCTCAAACCTTGTGTAACAACTATAGTAGTAGGATTATTCAACTCAGCTGTAAAATTGCAGCAGAAGTGTTTTCTACTATCACTAAAGTATCATTTTTTTTGTCTTTAGGGTTAGTTTATTCTCAAGCTCTTCGATCACCCTCATTTAATCCACTTCTCTCATTAAAAAGTTGTCGCAAATCCCCACTGAATTTCTCCCCAACCATTTGTTCCTGACGACCCTCAACTTCTTCAATGTCAGCATCATCGTGAGTTTGTTTCAAGTGAAATCGACATGTGTTCTCATCATGGCCTTGGTGCTTACATCAATTGCAGTACAAAGGAAAAGTGGCATAAATACTTTCCTGAAATATTTCCAGAATTTTACCAGAAGTTTTATCCAAGCTCTGCAGCCTTACACGTTTTAGGTATTTATCAACTAGGTCTACGATCACCTTAACCCTAGTGGTGCTAGGTCTGAATTTAGTTTGCATTTCTTTATCAATGGCAATAGGTTTTCCAACTGCAAATGCAATTGACAACCACGAACGCTTTGCAAATAAATTTGATGACAAGTTTTGTCACGCCCCAACCTCGGGAGGCGCGACCGGCGCTCAACCGAATGAATCCGATTGAGCAAGCCTTCTTGGACATTTTCTACCCAACTTGTTATGATCAAGAAAACATGATTCCATTGATTACACAGTAGGAGATATCGCACATATATCATTTCTAGTTCATTTTATATTACATTCCTTACACCATAGTTAAATCCCCAAAATTTCATACAGTTTACAGTTTAGTAGAACAAGAGTTTAAAAGAAATACAACACCGTCCAGTGACCCATCCGATACCCGTACATAACCTACACAAACGTCTACGGAGCCTCTAAAGATAGAAAAGACAGTTATGATAATGCCGGCGACAAGGCCCCGGCTATACCTCAAAATGTGGTAACTGATACAAAAGATATACTGCGTGACCCCTGGGAGAAAGAGGGGCTCACCAAGACTGCTTAGAGGAGGGTGCACCGCTATCTGCGATCGGCACTGTCTGCAACGGAACCATCTACCTCCATTCAAAGATGTAGCGCCCCTGGCAAAAAGGGACGTTAGTACTGTCGAATAGTACTAGTATGTATAACTAAACTCGATCTCATTAGAAAGAACAATAATACAAGAAGAAGATAATCATAAGGATCAACATAAGCCTAAAACAACATCACAACATCAAATTAAGAATTACATAGCTTCCAAATAATTTCCATAGCCTTAAGTTGGGACATTTTAGTACTGTTACACCATCATCCACAATACCACCGCTTTCTTGCGCGGAGTCCGATCACGACCCGATCGGCTAGGTTGTCTCATTTGAGACACGTAACTCAATCACAATTTCAATCTCACTTTCCAGTTTTAATATCAGCACAGTACCACCATGTGTGCGGCATGGCGTCCGATCACGACCCGATCGGCTAGGCAGTCCCACCAAGACATTTCCATGTTTCATCAATCATCTCATTTCAAATTTATTGCACACATATCAATTCATCGGCACTTGGGGCCACAATTATTACATCAAACTTGGCACTAGGCCACATTTCAATATTAAACCTTTCAATTCAAGATAATAGGCACATAAAAGAGCAATTATAAGGCGTAAGCATAATTAGGATTTCACATGTTCGGCATAACAATCTTAATTCAAATTCGAGTTGAAGTCTACGCATTTTAGCACATGTTCAATATTTTTAACACCTTCTCAGTTGACAAGATAGCATAAGGAGAGCATTAGGATACATATTGTACATATATTCTTGCATCACAAGTTCATTTGAAATAGCAACCACTACATGAATCAATGTTCGGAACTTACAACATTTGCATGGACACCAAGGGGGTTCGATTTCTAAGAAGATAGGGTTTTAGCCATACATAACTCGATAGAGCTTTCCTTAAATTCTTACAATAATTCCAGAACCCTTAGCAACTTCGATCTATTTTATGAGCATTACAAATTGAACCATATATTAAAGAGATGATCAAGACTCTAGCTCTTTTGAGCACATTATCAAGCACTAAATGTGATTGTTGAAAGATTTAACCAACTCATACCCCATCTCTTACCATTTTAGCTCATAATCCTCCTACACTATTCCATTATACATGCATGCAAACAGATACAACCTTAAGCCCATGAACCCTTTTGTTAATTGCTCATTTTAGTAGGAATTTTCGAAATCAAAGGCTAGGGCACAGATTCTTACCTCTTAGGTTGAATGCTTAGGAAACTTTTCTTGAAAATCTTCAAGGATTGGGCAAGGATTGAAGAGTGAGTTAGTGAGGATCACTTTCTCCCTCTAGAACTCTTTCTCTCACTTTAAAGGCATCAGAAAATAGCTCAATATGGCTTAATGAGGTGTTTTTAACTGGATGGGATCGGGTTTTGATTGTGATTTGGGCAACATATGTAGATTTAGATGTTGGTGTCATGGGATGGGGAGAGAGCGAGGCAGCCATGGAAAGCCTCACATTGCCATATCTGTCGCCAATGAGAGAGAGAATAGAGCACTTTTTGGAATTTAGAGATTAGATTATGGTTTCATGTCTCATCTCTATAATATTTTGTTCTACCAAAATATTTTACAGTAACTTTGTTAACTAGTAATTAATTTCTGCATTTCGCTTTTTTGGGAGTGAGAGGCAAAAGAGCTCTCAAAAGTGATAAGTTATTTTCTTTCCTAAGGTAGGTTATGTAGGGCGACAACTATTCATATCACTACAAGAAATTCGCTATTTTCCGACTATCAAAATAGTCGGAAAGTAGTCGGAAAAGTAACTATTCCGACTACTTTTCGACTGATTTAGAGTAGTCGGAAGAAGATTGGTCGGAAAATATTTTCCGACTACTGTAGTCGGAAATTTCCGACTATAGTAGTCGGAAAGTATTTTCCACCAAAAATTAAAAAAGCAGCTATTTTCCGACTGAAGTAGTTAGAAAATAAGAAAAAATATTATTTATTTTAAAAAATATTTCCGACTACTGTAGTGGGGATTATACAAATAATAATTATTTATTAGTTATTTTATTGTGTTTTCCGACTACAGTAGTCGGAATCTGTATTATTCTGGCCTCATTTTCCGACTATTATAGTCGGAAAATCATTATGCTGGGGCACACTTTTCGACTACAGTAGTCGAAAAACTGGGTTGAAATTTGACAGCATGCTGCCATTTTATTAGCACATCACCTGTCAAATGCAAAATATTATGAACAACCAATTCAACAAGCCAATTCCAACTAAACAACCAACTCAACAAATCAATTTCAACTACACAATCAATTCCAACTAAACAATCTAATAATCAAACCAATCAATTCCAACATCAACAAACAAACATTCAAATCCCATAATGTCAAACCAAAACATTACTTAACATCGAAATATGTAATATAAAGTCTGAGTAGCTAATACATATCGACACTAATATAATAAAGTCTAAACATATATATACCACATCATTCAAATCTACCATAAAGTCTAAATATAAAATTTAAACATCCAAGAACAGTAATCAACCTTAAATCACTACTACACATCTGAATCAGACTCTTCATCATCATAAAAGTGGGGCATGTGTTTTTTCATGTATTTATCCATTCTAGCAATGTGAGCTTCGGCCGTCTCACATCGTTTCGACAACAACTCAATATTCTTTTGCATTGCTCCCATTTCTTCCTGATTAGGAGCATTCGAAACTAATGGCGATGGACGAAAAGAGGAAGGTCGTTGTACTCCAAGCCCGTAAACTCTTCCTTTGGATACACCACCTGCTACATCCGTCCATATTGAAGTCATAACATCGGGTGACGGTTGGATTGGGGTACCATCGTCAGAATCAGGCTGCATCTGACACCATTCATCCAAGCTTCTATGAAATCCATCCTGAAATAAAAGTAATAAGGATTATATAAATAAATCAATATCAAAGTGAAAATAGTGAATTATTAGCAAAAATTATCCCTTATCTTTGGGAGTAAATCTAATTTTGTCACTGAAGATTTAAAAGGCGAGAACAGAAGGCTAAATAAAGAACTGCAAGAACTGAAATCTCTGAAAATGGAAGCACCCTTTCGTGTTCAATTATCGGCTGCCACCCTTAGCATGTGCCCGTCGTGCGAGAGAACCTACGGCGGCGGCGGCGGCGACAACTTAGCGACCAAAATCTCTTTCTCAATCAGAGATCAAAAGCCTAACTTTTATGGTTCCTTCACAAATTCATCTGCAGCTTTGCTAAGCTAAAAGGATCTTAGTTAACATGAAGACTAGCTAATATAGGTTTATGTATCTATTAATTAGTTAAGTATACTGTCAAATCCTAAGCAATTAACATTTAGTTGTCGAGATAAACACCACAACCTTTCGAGCTTAGTGTATCTATAAACATCTCTAGTTAATTCACTGCTATGACAGATTTAGTTATGAAGCAAGATATACTGATGCTTATACTGTTATATACATGCATGTGTACAGTTCTTCGGTTGAATAAACTTTTCAAGTACAATCTCAGGTTCTAGGGTAAGTAATTGACATGGAACTAAAAAATCTGAGAAACTAACGTACAATAAAAAGGATGATTTGTTTACCTTTGTTTATTTAGTTTTGATAAAATTTACTATTAACCTGAAAGAGAGAACAGGTATAAAAAAGCTTGAGGTGCTTGGTCAAATACCAGAGAGATGTATAACGTTTCTTGAGCCATAAATCAGTACGGCAAAACAGGTAATTTGCATATACTGACATAGTGAGCAGAATCAGCAACCAACAAGGTACAGAGAGAGAGAGAGACTACCGGATATTAGGCAGTAGAACTAAAAGAGAAAGCCATCTTTCAGAATTTCATATAAACTAAAGACAACTCTAACACTTTCAGGAACATAAGAGTTACACTCATCTATTCATATAAACATGACTAGAGTTATGTCCGAACATAGTTCAAAGAGCACTACTTAACTCATCACAAGATTGATTGCAACTTTTCTATGTGTTTGATGTCGCACCACTTCCTAAAACTAGTAGTTTTGAATACATCTGCTTCTACATTTCTCAACTAATACGGAATAAGATTGTGCAACCATGTAAATGAATCAAGTTCCCACAGACATATCTCCAATAAAAGGAAATAGATATAGAGGAAATAAAAAACCACAAATAAAACTCATCCCCTAAAAGGTATACACTACACTAGTGCACCAACACTAACCTCAATTTGCTCCTATATTCAGTTGTGAACCAAATGGCAAAATTCATGCGGCAGAATTCACTAGCATTTTGTGCTCTAGTATGCAACATGGCCTTGTATATCCTCTCTTTTCACATACCCAGCATACATTATTTGTAATGAATCATACATTAGTCATTTAGAGTTCTTGAACACTGAAAAACTTCAATAAATTTTCATAACAATTTGAAATTGAAATGTAGGAACTCATCACATAAGTGAGAACCAATGAGTCACACAGTCTGGAATATTGGCAGCTAAAGTTCCACGTTCGCCGAATACCAACCATGAAATTAAATGTCAAAGATTCTTGTTTTAAGATTGCCTTCACATGTACTCTCTCAATGCCTCGAGCGAAAATTTAGGCAAGCTGATGTCCAGTTAACTTGGTTAACTAGAGATACTTTTTTGATAAGGAAACAAAGTACAATCCTATACACCCGGTAACTAGAGATACTATGTTAGAGTGTAGACCATAGTTACCATCCTCGACCCTTTTATTATCAGACTCGCAATTACCATCCTCCATCCTGTGATCCTACAATGGTGCAACATGATTGTGGTGGAAAAGCTTGTCTGTATCACAATGGTGCAACATGATTGTGGTGGAAAAGCTTGTCTGTGAACACATTCTTACACTCTCTTGAAGTAAACATTTTCTCAAGAAAAATACAATTTCCCGAGTATTTTGAATTAATCTTTTTAGAGACTTTGCACATATTAGAGCTAGTGATTTAATTTAGACTTTTTATAATATAAATTTACTAAGAATGATCAGTAATTCAGTGATCAATTAATGGTTCTTTTAAAAACCAGTTTCTTGATTCATACAGGAGAAACCATTTTGGAAGATGGACACAAAAGAGAAAATTGAAGCATGTGATAAAACTAAGAATGAAGGAAATGTACTATTCAAAGATGGCAAGTTTCAATGTGCCTCGAGGAAGTATGAGGATAAAATTAGATCTACTCCCGAAGATAAGGGATAATTTTGGCTAAAAACTCTGAAAATAGTCTTAAAGTTATGATCTTACATATTGTTCCGATGCACGTGTCTCAATCCATCCTTCCCTTGAACCGTCTTTCTTCTTTTTCTTATGTGTCTCCGCAAAGACCTCAGCATCAGACACTGGTCCCCCTTTTAACTTCTCCTGCAAATAAAATGTAATTTTTCTAGTGATGTCCAAATAAATGCCACATCTATTAAAACTCTTCTTCCTCAATACACCGATATAAAGTTCAAACTTGTTACGTTACTCGTGTCAAAGACACAGGACAGAATACACCTTCTCTCTTCTTTCTCTCTCTACACTTTGGCGTATTTCTTGTGAGCTTGGCAGCCATGGCTGCTGCGAGCTCTCCCCAGCCTTTGGCTGTGGGAGAGGCAACTCAAAACACTCAAGAAACAGCTCCTAACATGAAGCCAAAGCAATCTTACGCTGCCAAGATCAATTCAAATAAATCTGCCGCAGTTTCGTCAAAAATTGAATTGCGTCCAGTTCACATGGTTCATGGAGAACCAACTGTGGAATTCACCGTTGAAGAGGTGAATGCATTCACCATTGAAGAAGGATTGCACCAAGCTGTAATTCTTAAATTTTCATATGGAAAACCAGATATCCAACAGTTACGGCAGATCATACCAAAACAATTCGACATCAAAGGTTATTGCAACGTTGGACAGCTTGAGTATCGACACATCTTGGTAAGATTTTATTTGTTTGATGACTTTGTTCAATTTTTGTCAAGGACTACTGGTTATGTTAAGGCAAAGGGTGAAGAATTTTTCTTTAGATCATTCCCATGGACGTTAAGATTTAATCCGCGTGAAGAAACATCGAGAGCAGTTGTTTGGATTTCTATGCCTGATCTGCCTGCAAATTTTTTTGCAAAAAGGTCGCTAATGTCAATAGCTTCAGCAGTGGGAAAGCCTTTGGCAGTAGACAAAGCGACTCAGGACAGAACGCGACCGAGTACGGCTAGGGTGAAGGTACTGCTCGATTTATTGGCCAACCATCCTAAGAGAGTTAGGATTAACATTGTTGATCAAAGTTCTGGGAAAATAGTCGAGCATTATCAGGAGATAATATATGATAATCTTCCTAAATATTGTACATATTCTAAACATCAAGGGCTTGATGAAAGAGCATGCCGATGGAGGATCGAGAAAAATAAGGAAGATGAAGTTATCGTGGATAAAAGTGCAGGCCTGGGCAGTCTGGACAAGTTACAAGGTGATGCTAGGGAATATCTTAATGCAAAAAGGGGTGTGCAATTAAGAGAGGAAACAACAAAAAATAATTCTATAGTGCAGCATGTAATTCAAACAGAGGAAATAGCACAAATTGATTATGTGGATAATAATAAAGCTGTGAATCGTGTAGTTGAAGAAAACCAAGGAGGAGCTGCTTCCATGATTGATAAGGGTGCACCTAAACCTACTAAGGATGTTCCTGCTACAACAGCATTAACAAGGATTTTAAATGTTGTTAATCCAGTTGTGAAAGCTTATGACAAGCAGAATATGGAAAGAACTAGAACTGGTCATTATACAAAAATAATAAGTGATCCTAATGCTGATCGAGATGAGACTGCTGCACAAATAGGTAATGTAGAGGATGGTTTGGCAGAGGGAGATCGAGGAACAGCTGGTGTTGAGCAGATTTTACCTGTTCCATGTGATAATGCAGTACCTGGAAAACAATCAGCTATTGTGGTGTCAAACTTGGAAGATACTGTTCCATTGAATGTTAGAAGTAATCGACTTGTCGCTGCGGTTTCCACTGATGCCACTGGGATTGTTGATATGCAGGATGGTAAGGAACTTGATCCAGCTGCACCAGGGGTTGATGGAAAAGGGCAGAATATTTTGCAACAAACAGCTCCTACTGCTATTGCATTGAATTCTCCTGTTGATCGAGCTATATCTAGGAGTGTTAAACCTGCTGATGTGGTTGATCTTCTTGCATTGGAGTGCGAAGCTGCTACAACTTCTAAGTCTGTGAATATGAAAAATTCTAATGGAGGGGCAGGATATGGTGAAAAAGCTGTTAAATTTCCAGCTACTGTAGGGGCAAATCTGGAGGTTGCTATTGCATTGAATGCAAATGTAGATCGAGTTGCACCTAGCATTGGTAATATAAGTGTTGTTGCACCAGTTGAATCAGTAGAAAAATCAGCAAGTCTTAAGAAGGGGGATCAGGCTGCTGGTACACTGAATGCAGCTGGGAAATCTGATGAGCAGGGAATCACTACTGCTGCTCGGGATATGGATGTTGCAAGGGTTAATGCAGTGGAAGGAACTGGGCAGCTTCAGCAGATTATGGATGGCAGTACATTAGATTCAGCAGTTCTGGCAATCAAGAAAAATGCAGCAGTGGCAGGTATGGATAGAGCTGCAGGCATGGGCGGTAATTCTATGGTTAAAGGACCTGGGCATGTACTTGCAACAGTCTACAATACAAATGCAGGAGGCTGGTCAGTCGTGCATCGACAAAATGTATCTCCAAACAAAAGGAATGCTCCAGTTCACACAAGTCAGGTAAATACACCAAAGGAAGTTAGCACCTCTAACTCTTTTGGTGTTTTGGAGAGTAAACCAGTTGTGGATGATACTGGAAAGAGAGTGCAGCAGCTTGAACGTGAGGCAACACCAAAAATCAGTCATTCAAAAACACCACACGGTGTAAAACAGAATCAGAAATCAGAAGCTACAGTTGCTCCATTAAATGGCTCAAAAGACATGGTTCTTGTCGACGATTCAAAGGCTGTGGAAGTGACAGGAGCACTTGCAGTAGAGGAGGAGCTAATGCACAGTTCTAATATTCCAACATTGCATTTCCCCAGCCCTCATGTCGAACAAATTATAAAAGAGGCTCAGAATGCAATGATGATGCATACTAACATGGTTAAACAACCAATGGTGACCTTGAACACCTCAGTTTATGAGGTGCCATCACAGTCGTTGGAGTCTTGTCGTGAATATGGAGGTGAGTTGGTGTTGTCATCTGGGAATAACAAGGAAATTATAAAGGCAAATTTGAGGGAGATGGCAATCAAATCTAAGCTATGGGCAAACCAACGCGAGTATGATGATGAGGAAGATTATGGTGATGCGTATGGTGGGTATTCGAGTGAGGATGATGATCA
>NW_017678345.1:0-11417 GCF_001879085.1 Nicotiana attenuata
TTTTCTTAGCTGATAGCAAATTGCGGCGTGGTGATTACTGGGAGCGTTGCGACATGCGGAATATTACGGGCACGTGCTGATAGCGAATATTAGTTAGTGCAATGGTTCGGAGAATCGTGTTCTTGAACAAGATCTGCCCTGTGAGTGTACAGTATGATTCCATAATCCTGCATCCAAAGAAAAATCGTGAGTTTTGTAAAGGGGAAGTTTACTTCGTATCCTGCGTTGGTTTTGCTTGACTCGTTCGGCTTTGATCTGGCGATACCGTCTGTATAATTGGGGTAGCATTGCTAAGCAAGGCAATTTTAGTAACAAAACGTGCATGATTTCGTGAAAAATATGACATAAGTGTACAGTTAAAAATAGCTTTTAGATGAACCGACGACCGTGACGTGGTTTGGGACATTGCGACCTTTCTTGCTATGGAATTTTGAGGGTCCTCCTCAAAATTTCGCCCCAGTTTGATGGGTTGGTGATTCTGACTGCTGCTTCCGATGATCGACTGAAATTGCTTCGGAATTTTGAGGGTCCTCAAAATTCTGCCCTAGTTTCCAATTTCGGGGAAAAATGAATATTTTATTAAATTGTGACTGAACTCATAGGGCTGCCTACGTATCCCCTCTTAAACGGGAATCAGGTCAGGCGTAGTTCCATTACATTGTGTAGGGAGAACATAAAGATTACACATAGTAGCGCTTGACTGCATCTGAATTAATCGGCTTTGGCCAAACTTCTCCGTCCATTTCTGCGAATGTGAGGGCTCCTTCTGTCAGAACCCGGTGAACCATGTACGGAACTTGCTAGTTAGGAGACAACATCCCTTTGGCTTCATCTTGATGCGAAAAGATTTTCTCTAACACCTGCTGTCCCAGTGTGAACTGTCTTGGCTTGACCCTTTTGTTGAAGGCTCTAGACATTCTGTTCTGATAGAGTTGATCATGGAAAACTGCGTTCATCCTATTTCCGTCTATGAGAGCTAGCTGTTCATAACGGCTTTTCACCCATTCTGCGTCGTCGAGCTCAGCTTCCTGTATGATCCTTAAGGAAGGAATTTCTACTTCGGCGAGAATGACGGTTTCTGCACCATAAACCAGCATATAAGGAGTTGCCCCGGTTGATGTGCAGACTGTGGTGCGATACCCTAACAGAGCAAATGACAACTTCTCGTGCCACTGTTTATGCTTTTCTATCATTTTCCTCAATATCTTCTTGATATTCTTGTTGGCGGCTTCCACAGCTCCATTCATTCGAGGCCTGTAAGCTGTGGAATGCTTGTGTTTGATCTTGAAGGTTTCACACATACCTTTCAATAGGTAACTATTAAGATTGGAGTCATTATCAGTGATGATCGACTCTGGGGTACAAAATCGACAAACAATACGGTCGCGGATGAAGTCTGCCACGACTTTCTTAGTTACTGCTCTGTAAGATGCTGCTTCGACCCACTTGGTGAAATAATCGATGGCTACTAGGATAAACCTGTGTCCGTTTGAAGTAGTGGGCTCAATTGGACCAATAACATCCATTCCCCAGGCGGCGAATGGCCAGGGTGAGCTTGTTGTATTGAGCTCATTTGGCGGCACCTTTATCATGTCGGCATGAATCTGACAGCGATGGCATTTCCGGACGTACTGGATGCAATCCGTCTCCATAGTCATCCAAAAGTAACCAGCCCGAAGTATCTTCTTTGCTAAAAGAAAACCATTCATATGTGGACCGCAGGTCCCAGTGTGAATCTCCTCTAGCAGCTTGGACGCCTCATTTGCGTCGACACACCATAATAATCCCAAATCCGGAGTCCTCCTATACATGATTCCTCCGCTGTGATAGAAATTGTTGGACAACCTTCGAAGTGTGCGCTTCTGGGTATGATTGGCAAGCTCCGGGTAATCTCCTTTCGCCAAATATTCCTTGATATCGTGGAACCAAGGTTTTCTGTCTGCTTCCTCTTCAATATGGGCATAGTAAGCTGGCTGATTATGAATTTTCACCGGTATGGGATCAATGAAATTCTTATCGGGATGCTGTATCATGGATGACAGGGTAGCCAATGCATCGGCGAATTCATTCTGGATTCTGGGAACATGTCGGAATTTTGTCTTTGTCAACCTCTTTCTCAATTCCTGTACATGATGCAGATACGGGAGTATCTTGGAGTTATTGGTTGCCCATTCTTCTCATACCTGATATATAAGAAAGTCTGAATCTCCAATTACTACCAACTATTGAATGTTCATGTCAATGGCCATTTTGAGCCCTAAAATGCAAGCTTCGTATTCGGCCATATTGTTGGTGCAGGGAAACCTGAGCTTGGCGGACACTGGATAATGCTGGCCGGTTTCGGATACAAAGACTGCTCCTATGCCAACTCCTTTGAAGTTTGCTGCCCCATCGAAAAACATTCTCCAACCATCATAGGACTCTGCAATATCTTCTCCTATGAATGATACTTCTTCATCAGGAAAATACGTTTTCACAGATTCATATTCTCCGTCCACGGGAGTTTCAGCGAAATGATCTGCCAGGGCTTGTCCCTTGATCGCTTTCTGAGTTACGTAGACAATGTCGAACTCACTCAATAGAATTTTCCACTTGGCTAGCTTGCCAGTGGGCATGGGCTTCTGAAAGATGTACTTTAAAGGATCCATCCTTGATATGAGATATGTAGTATAGACACAGAAGTAATGCTTTAGCTTCTGAGCGACCCAAGTCAAAGCACAATAGGTGCGCTCCAAAAGAGAATACCGGGCCTCATACGGAGTGAACTTCTTGCTGAGATAATAGATGGCCTGTTCCTTTCTTCCTGTTACGTCATGTTGCCCCAAAACGCACCCGAAAGCTCCATCCAACACCGCAAGGTAGAGTAATAAGGGTCTACCTGGCTCAAGCACGACCAAGACTGGTGGTGTTGACAAATACTCCTTGATTCTGTCGAAGGCCTTCTGACAGTCATCGGTCCATTTGGTAGCGGCGTCCTTCTTCAACATCTTAAAGATTGGCTCACAGATAACCGTGGACTGTGCTATGAACCGGCTGATATAGTTAAGTCTTCCCAAGAAACTCATCACGTCCTTCTTGTTCTTTGGGTGTGGGAGTTCTTGAATGGCTTTGACTTTTGATGGATCCAGTTCTATTCCTCGGCGACTCACGATAAACCCAAGAAATTTTCCAGCAGGAACCCCAAATGCGCACTTCGTAGGGTTCAGTTTCAGGTTGTACCATCGCAATCTATTCAAGAACATCCTCAAATCTTCCATATGATCAGTGGCCTTCTTAGATTTGATGATAATGTCATCCACATATACCTCTATCTCCTTGTGTATCATGTCATGAAAAATGGTAGTCATGGCCCTCATGTAGGTGGCCCCTGCATTCTTTAGGCCGAATGGCATCATCTTGTAACAATACATTCCCCATGCCGTAATGAAAGCTGTTTTCTCAGCATCTTCTTCATCCATCCAGATCTGATGGTAACCGGCGAAACAATCCACGAACGACTGTAGTTCATGCTTGGCGCAATTATCTATCAGGATGTGTATGTTCGGCAAAGGGAAGTCGTCTTTCGGACTGGCCCGGTTGAGATCCCGGTAGTCGACACAGACTCTTACCTTCCCGTCCTTCTTTGGTACTGTAACGATGTTGGCTAACCATGTCGGGTATTCCACTACCCTAAGAACCTTAGCTTTGACTTGCTTAGTGACTTCTTCCTTGATTTTCAAACTCATATCCGGCTTGAACTTTCTGAGTTTCTACTTTACCGGCGGACATGTTGGATCAGTTGGTAGTTTATGAGCCACAATAGACGTACTTAGACCGGTCATGCCGTCATATGACCAGGCGAATATGTCCTCATATTCCCTTAGAAATTCTGTGTATTCCTTCTTTTCTGAAGGCGACAAGTAACTACTGATTCGTGTTTCCTTGACATTCTCTGCATCTCCCAGGTTAACAATTTCTGTCTCGTCTAGGTTGGACTTAGGTCTGTTCTCAAAGTTCTCTACTTCTTTGACAATTTCCTATGGTATGTCATCTTCTTCTGAATCAATGTCTGTTTGTTGTGTTGTCTCATTGCATGTCACAGTCATTGGTTCATCAAGATAAGTAATAGTAATGTTGTGCAAGTAAATTAATGAAAGGAAAATAGTAATGAGTGTTGATTCATAAGAAAAATCGAAATGCTTTGATAAATTCCATAGTTGTTTTGAACATTGAAGATCTTATTGCAGAAATCAAAATGCTAAAAGAGAAGATTATCTAGTAAAAATAAAAACAGTGCATGATGCTTGTTTAGCCTTGCTACCCCGAGGCTCGCCGGGCTCTGGTGTTCCTGATAGTCCAATTATTGAGGCGTGCTCCTCTGCTTACGGCTTGTATGGAAGGGCCTTCCTCCCCCTTCTCCTCAATGATAACACAACAATACATATCATCGTCTTCTAAAAACAAGTTTTTCACTGTTGCAAGCGCCTCTTCTTTGTCCGTCGTATAGACGACGTCAGCCGGTTGGAAAGTCTATTCTAAGTGCGGTATCGGCTGCTCTAGTGGGTAGTACGGACCACGCCATGGTGGCGACCAGTTGTTGAACTCTTCCCAAGTGTATTCGTATCCCAAGCCGAAAGTGGTGCCATGCTTCTTGAGTGTTATGGGTTTAGCTATTCTTTGGAGGTCTTTGCCGAGTCCTTTGCCAGGCTCGTACCCACTCTTATTCAATATACTCTCAATCTTGTTATCCCACCATTTGTCTTTATCGATAATATTGACCCGTTCGATGTGGTGTTAAGTTTCTCCGCTTAGTTTTCTTCTCCCTTTGATTGCTGGAATGGTCTGACGACTGTATATGGGATTGCTGTCGTCATCGTGAATGATCACTTCCTGGTGATTCCACTTATATTTCACGGCCTGATGCAGTGTTGAAGCCACGGCTCCCGCAGAATGAATCCAAGGGCGCCCTAACAGCAGGTTGTAGGATGTTGGCACTTCTATCACTTGAAAGTCAACCTCGAACCAAGTTGGTCCCATTTACAGACACAAGCTAATCTCACCGATGGTGGCCCTCTGAGACCCATCAAAAGCTTTTACATTGATTTCTCCTTCTTTTATCTCATACAGCACTTTTCCCAACTTCTTGAGTGTTACCAGAGGACAGATGTTAAGGCTGGAACCCCCGTTGACCAGGATCCTGGTGATGAAATAGTCCGCATATTGCACGGTGATATGCAGGGCTCTATTGTGACCCAGCCCTACAGGTGGCAGCTCGTCCTCATAGAAGGTCATTTTGTGGCTCTCTAATACCTGTCCGACCATATTGGTCATTTCCCTGCCAGTGATGTTGCTTGGCACGTAGGCTTCACTTAGCACCTTTAGCAGAGCATTTTTGTGTGCCCTAGAATTCTGCAGTAGTGAGAGGATGGATATCTGCACTGGTATTTTATTCAGCTGGTCGATGACCGAGTACTCTTTGGCCTGTATTTTTCTCCAAAGGTCGTTCGGACCTGTCTCAATGATGGTTGGCTGGTTGGAGGCCTGCTTGCTGGACTCAACCAGGTACTTAGGGGTATAAACTCTCCTCGTTCTTGTCATTCCCTGTGCTGCAACAGTATCTTCGAACCTGACCTTGCCTTTCCTCCTAGCCTCAGCTGTGTAATCCCAGGGTATAGCTTTTGTGTGGAATGACGGCGTGACGGACATCGCCACTAATGGGACATGTTCTTTGGGTGGCAAAATTGCAACTTCAAATGGTGCTTGTGCTTTTGCTAATGGCGCTGCTTCAAACTCAAGAGGGATAGACACATCTACCTCAGAGACCTTAGATGGTTGGATCTGGACCACGATGGGGTTGAGGGCAACTGCTGGCTTCTTTGGATCATCGCCCTCCGTGATCAACCCGATGGATCCCTCGGGATCCCAATCATCCTCTACTTCAATCATTTGAATACTCCCGCCCATATGGTCCGGCAGAGGGTTGTTACAGACATTTGGGGTGGGTTCCTTTGCCACAATAACCTTATTGTCGATCAGAGACTGGATCTTGTCTTTCAAATAATGACATTCATCGATGGTGTGCCCTTTCATGCCGGAGTGGTATGCACATGATTTGTTTGGGTTAACCCATTGAGAAGGGTTCTTAGGGGTTGTAGCAGGGATGGGGGTGACATAACTGGCGGCTTTGAGTCTCTCGTACAACTGGTCAATAGGTTCAGCGATGGCTGTATATTGTTTGGGAGGCCTGCGATCAAAATTTGGTCGGGGTCTAGGGAAGTTCTGACGGGCGGGAGGTGATTGATAGTGGGATGGTTGAGCATTGTAAGTTTGGTAGACATGTGCGGGTTAGTAATATCTGGGCGAAGTAGGCTGATATATGGGAGGTGGAGATGGTTGATAGGCGGGTGGTGAGGGTGCTTGGTAGTTCGGACTGGGCTGATATGTGAGTGGAGGTGTTGGGTAGGTTTGGTATTTGATAGGAGATTTGGTTCTTTGTGCAACCATCATGGCTCCTACGCCCCTCTTCTTGGACACACCACCGGACTACAAGGCCTTATTTGTAGCTTGCAAGGCCTCGAAGTTTGTGAGATACCGCTCTTAATGCCTTCTTCAATTCGTTCCCCCAGTTTGATAATATCTAAAAATTTGTGTCTTTCGATCATCATTAGTCGTTCATAGTATTGCGGGTCTTGGGCCAGGACAAAGAATTTGTTCATCTGTTCCTCCTCTAAGGCAGGTCTGACCTTAGCAGCTTCGGATCTTCAGCGAGTAGCATACTCCTGAAATGTTTCTGTAGGCTTCTTCTTTAGATTTTGAATATAGAACACATCCGGCGCATTCTCTGTGTTAAACCTAAACCTGTCCATGAAATTGGACGCCATGCTTACCCAGTTCGACCATTTCTTTGGATCTTGGCTGATGTACCAAGACAATGCATCTCCCTTTAGGCTCCTCATGAACAGCTTCATGCGGATTCTCTCATCTTTCCCAACCCCAACTAGCTTGTCACAATACGTCGTCAAATGGACCCTTGGATCACCCGTACCGTCAAACATCTCGAACTACGGAGGTTTGTACCCCTCGGGCAGTTCGACATCGGGTTGTATGCAGAGATCTTCATAATTCAACCTTTCAATTCCCTTGTTTCCTTCAACGCCCTGGATCCGGCTAGTTAATTTCTTAAGCTCTTCGGCCAGGTTCCTGATGAGCAAATCTTTATCATCAGAATCGGGTGTCCCTGAGATGGGTTGGGTGGAGAGTGGCATGGTCTCCATGTAGATGGGGGGTACTATGGTGGGTGTGGAAGTGGTCATTTGTGGGGTTTTGGAGTTCTGGGAGGAGCAATGGGGTGTTATTTATGGTGTGGCAAGTGTTGCATTGGGTCTTTGGTGGAGCATTTTGAGGAGCGGGATGATTTTGTTGCTTTGGGGTATTTTGAGGTGGTGCAGGGTTTTGAGTATTAGGAAAGGTGATATCTGGGGTGCTGAGTGAGAATGACAAACTTGCCAAACTCCGAACCTGGTCGAGCTCTTCCTGGAACTTTAGCAATTTCTGTTCAAGTTGGGATACATTTTCCTTAGGAACCTGAGTACCATGACCATTAGTGATCTCTACCCGTTAAGTTGAATTCTCCTTTCTGACGTTGTTCAAATCTTCCATTTTGCCTTTGTTCCTGTTTTTGGTCGGACTAAGAGGAGGAGCGGGTGGAAGGCCCCTGGATCTCGTGGAATAGGATGATGTTGCCAGAGTGCACGAACTAACCATTGGGGAGGGGAATAACAAAACAAAACAAAAAAAAGGTAACCAAGTTAGTGAGGGTTATAAAAAGTATTGCAGTATTTAAACACATAGTGCGGGAATGTAAATCGTGTCCTAATTTTGGGACCTCTTTGTGCCCGAGGTAGGCCTAGAGACAAGTTGATTTGGAGAACTTAGAATGCTAAATGCTTCCTACCAGCTTGCCTCATAACCCGAAGCGAGACGTAAGGGTATGTCCCCCTGAGACCGATCAACATCAGAAAAAGGTGTGTCTCTTGATCGGGCAATGAATTCCTCCGTTGGAAACCATTCGAACATCCACTGAATTTGCTCTCGGTCAAATTATCAAACAGTTCGACCCATCCTTTAGTATCCTCCGGCTGAGCAAACATATCGGGGATGTAATTCATTCGCTTTGGGTGATGGAAAGCGATGTGATCATCCCAGTCCCTACGCTGGATCTCTTGTCGATATTTGCTTCTCTGGAGATGTTCCATGAGCCAGAGTTGGAGTAATAGATTGCAACCTTCAAAGTGTTTTGCTCCTTGCTGACACTTCTCCAAAGCTCGGTATATGTCTGCAATAATCATGGGTACGATGTTGAACGCCTGCCCATCAATCCCTTCCATTAGGGTTTTAGTTACCATAGCTAGCCTGGTGTGGATCCTTGCTTTCTTCATTGGAAACACGACCAGTCCCAGGAAACAGAACATGAAGACGAAAACTCTGCGGTGGATGTGTCCCAGAGATGTGAGGGCAAATTCGCCAGAGTAGGTACGGTAAAATTTGCTGTGACCGTACCTTTCATACAAGTAATCAAAAGGAATGTATGAATCCTTCAAGCATGTTAATTCCGGATTCTTCTTCAAACCCATAATTTTAAGGAAGCCCCTGCTTTTCGGTTCTCAAGCATCTGCAAACCCGGAGTTTCCCACACCAAACCGACCAATCCTCCTATTTCCTCTAGCAAGGGTGTCATTTCAATGTCCCTAAAGCGAAACACAGCCCTTTCGTAATCCCAAAACAGTGTGGCAGCTTCTATGATCTTGTTGTTAGGTTGAATTTCCAAGAGGGAAGGTAGATTTCCTAGATATTTTCGGACGAGAGTCTGATCACTAGAGTGAAGATCTTTCCACCAGCATAGCAGTCTCGGGTGGATGTTGGTAACCATGCCAAAACTGGGGATTTCGTGCCTCATTATCTGCAAAACAGAATGGTTAGAGCCTACCCCCACCAGACTCGACTATTTAACATCAACAATTAGCATTAGGCATTTAGTTTTCCAAATAAATGCACAGAACGTATGGTGTCCGTTTGGGTTTAGGGAAACCCAGTGGACTTTGGACAAGGCTATCTTAAAGGATCATTATGTGGACAACATAACTGATCCGACTAGGTTTGACCATGATGCATGCACAATTTACACGGAGTAAGGTTTCTAGGGGGTTTTAGACTGGTACCCTTGAGCGGAAAACACAAGGGGGAAAGGCACGGAACCGTCGACTACACCGTTGATCGACTGGTTTTACCGCAAATATGCCTTTCCGAATTTAGGGGGTAATAATATAGGAAGAGCGCAACCACTCATTATAAGCGTTGCTATGGTATTTGTTTGGCACGAGTTGAATGTGATGTTGAGCATGATTATGCAATAATTAAAAGCATGTTGTCCTGTATTTGCATGTTAAGAAAGCAGTAAATACAACAGTTTATAAATTAAAACAGTAATAAAAAAAACGAAGAAGATAAGTCAGTTTTGCCTTTGAAAAGAAATTAAACGCTTAAAGGAATTTAAATAAGTAATTGCATATAAAGGGAAGGGACAAATTAACAAGAACAATCTGAAATGGTAAAAGCCTAAAAAAATCCCCAGCAGAGTCACCATGCTATCGCGCCCCCTTTTTTCCCTCCTCGCGTCGGGAGAATCGGGTTAATGACATTTGGGTATGGGACAACTCGTTCCTTTTGGGAACTGGGTTTTGCATTTTAGAAGAGTCGTCACCTAATGATTTATGGTGCATTAGGACACCTACAAGGTTCAATTACAACTACATTTTTGATAACCAGAGATTGGGTAAGGGCTTGAAATTATCCCAAGGGGAAGGTGTTAGGCACCCCTCAAGATCCACTAGTGTGGTTCCCGGCTAGACAATTCTTTGTGAATTTGGTACAATTACCATTTAAGCAGATAAGGCTCAAATAAGAGGGGATTTTAATACACAAATGCTTGAAAATAAACAAGGCATGAAAGACCGATTATTAAAAGGCTGATTTTTGAAAAGAAGTCATAATACATTAAAAGCAAAGAAAGAGAGGGGAAGGGGAGAGTCCTAGGTTTATTTATAATATGGATCACATCAATGCAATACCCGGTAATCACTACTCAAAGAGGGTCTACACGTGGTATTAGCGCACTGGTCAGCATATCCATATCTACCCTTCCCACCCCGTTAAGGTACTAAAGCGCGGATTGGTCTCGACCACTATTGCATGCTATTACCCGTCCCATTCCTATCAGTCCCGGAGGCACTTAGGACTACTATTCCTAAAAGGGAGGGATATTAGGCTGACTCGGGGTTTTAAAGGTGACATACAAAACACATAGGACTGCACATTAAAAGGGGAAGCACGTAAACACTGAAGGCTCATATATACCTCCTCAAACAGAGCAATCAAATAGCATGACTCAAACAACAAGCAGGGTCTGAATATATTTAAGGCAAAAAGGAAGCTTAAGTTGTTGAAGCAGACCAATTTATTACATAACTCAGATAAGAAGTCTGAATCAGGCCTGCCTGCTGGTTGTCGCAAATATTAATTATCAAAAATGGGCTTAGTTTTATTTACTGTTATTACCTACGGTTTACCTAAGTGTTTGAGACAGAATCCTATGAACATGGTATCTATTACTGATTCAGAATGCGGCGAAGCAGTGACAAACTTAAAAATCAGCGGTTTGAAATCCTATTGGCATGCTTGCTAAACCGTGTTAAGTAGGGGATTAAATTATTTGAAACTGGTTAAGAATAGACTGATTTTAATTAGACTAGTCTCAGTTTCTCCAGATGATGGCATCCGTTATTGCTGGTTTAAACTCCTATTGACATGATATCTAGTGTTTCTAATTTTAAATCCTATAGACATGATATGTAGTGTTGCTGATTTTAATTCCTATAGACATGATATCTAGTTGAGGAAACAGGCAGGTTTTCACTTGGGGATTCCTATAGGCGTGATCTCTATACATTATACTGATTTTAACCTTATAAACATGATACTCATTTATAGCCGTCTAGATCCTAGAGAATGATGTCTAAGTGGTAAAATAAATGTGCAGAATAATGTCCTATAGGCAGGTTATGTAGGTGTGAAGTTAAACATGCAGAATTTTAAATGAACCCCTATAGGCATGGTATCTAAAATGCATAATTGAACACGTAGGATGTAAAAAAGTCCTATAGGCATGCTTTCTAAATGCACAATTGAATCATTCAAAACACAAATCCTATAGGCATATTTTTTTACCCTTGAGCATGCATAATTACCCATCCCTTTTTCACTAGCCAACCCCCAAATGTTCATGACAAATTATTACAGACCAATTGCTGAATTACATCAAGAAAATACATAAAAGGGGACATAACAACCATATGAAGCGTGATTCTGACTTCCTCTCTGAG
>NW_017678345.1:18861-22469 GCF_001879085.1 Nicotiana attenuata
TCAATACGAAGGTATTCAGATAAGTGTTGAATTTACACAAAGTAGCCTCAATGAAGCTTTCAGTGTTTTGGGCCTTCGAGCTGGCCCAATAAGAAGCCGTCCAGTTATGGACTATGGGTCAATTGATATATAATTAGAAAATGATGCTGACTTTGCATCAGTGGAGATTGAGACCCAAAGTTAATTCCAGCCTCTATCCTTTAACAAATCCTAAACCAAACGGACTTCGATTTGATTTTTAAAACCATTGAAATTGTTCCAATTTATTCTAGTTGCATTCAATAACTTTATGATAAAGAAAACAGTATACATCTACTCATATCAACGAGGTATTGAGTGTTTTGATGCTGCAGATCATGTCTAACTGATTGGTTGTTATAAGGCCTACTGAATCAACAATAAGAGACTAGCATCTACTATCAAAGTCTCGGACTCACGCTCACTATACTTCCTGTTTTGAACGTTTAGCTGATATAAGCAACAATGAAGATGTCACTAAATCTAAAAACAATATCTATTTCCAGGACAGTTCACTAATTATGATAAGTAGATCCTAGATACACATTTTTTGAACGCAATGAAAGATGAATCTGAAATTAAACATCAGTAAACACAGAATGGATTTAATTCAAATGAAGCTGGAACTATCATATTTCTATTCATCTCCACCTCAAATCAGCATCAGTACAACAGCATAGGAACAAATACCTGGAAGTGTAAAGTAACAAAGGAAAAGAAGAAGGTCAGCAGCAATTTAAATCGTAGCAACAGGATTCAACAGTATCACAGTAATCCAGCAACAACAACCAGAAGTCCACTAATTCAGGAAGCCATAGTAACCGACCAAAACCACTTTCAATCAATGAAACACCCAAAAACAACTCAAATGTACTCAAAACTAACTCAAATGTGAACCTAGGACACTTCTGAAGTTTTCAGCAATTAAAAATCAGGCTGAGAGATGAGAATCAATGCCTAGAACTCAAAATTAACCTAGAGAATTCAATGAAACAGTGTTTTTTTGGAGTTTTCTACTGTATTTTTCATTTTTCTTCTTTTTTTTTTTGGATTTTCTTTGAAGATTTGGAGTTTGGATTTCAAATTACAGATCTTAAACTTTGTGGACAATGGGAGGGAATTTTTAGAGGTTCCAAACTTGCAAATGAAGGCAAGGGCATGCCATTTTATAGGCACAAATAAGGGCCAGCCTTAGATTTTCTATTTTCCTTTCTAGTCCCTCCTTTGTTCAGATTAGTCCTCTAGTTCTTGACTTGTGTCTCAAGTTAACATACTTAGTTTTCTATAATTTCAAATTGGACCCCATTCTAGAGTGTTCTAGATCTTTTCATTTAGTTATTCAAAGATTCCCTTTCCCCCAAATACCTAAGCTACCCTTCAATGCCCTGTTATTCACCCTGAACCTATGGATCGATTTAAAACAAAACTCAGTCTACACTATGGGCCTAGATACTATAGCCAAATTTCACAATTTCAAGTCATCAATCAAACGAGCCTTATTTGAATGGGCTATCCGAGCCAACACAAAACAGAGTAGAAGAAGTCTAAAACGAAAATCAAAATTCTCTAACTCCAAACTATTTAATTATTGATCAGTATTAAATGACAGGATTAAACAATAAACAACAAACAATTACTACCAATTTGGTCAAACAAAAAGAAAAAAAATAAGAAGAATATCAGAAGAAGAAATAAAATGAATGAAAGAGAGAAAGACATACCACCTTGACACAAAAACCCTAGTTCCTAACCTAAACGCAACCTGACAACACCCGTCTATTCCCCGTCGAGAAACGTGCAAACGATGTGTCCGGACACGGGAAAGGACCTTGTACGAAGAACTCTGGCCTTGGCTTCGAGGGCTCGGACCTTATATTTGGTATTTGAGCAATTCAACGAAGATTTGAAGGTGATGGACTGACATTTTGAGGTGAGGAGGACGAAAGGACTCAAGAATGTCAGTTTAAGGTCGTTTGCAATGGCGCTGCCATCGGAGAAAACGAGCGCGACGGCTAGGGTTTTGAAGATTCGAGGGATTCTGGTAGTGTTTTAGTGAAACAGATGGTATAATGGGTATGAGGAGAGGGAGGAGAAGCGGTGGTGTGATTTTGGTTAGATTTGGTCGTCCTGCGCCGTCGTGGGCAATTTCCGGCGGCGAAATTATGGTGGAGGAAGGCGGCGTTACAGGAGGAGGTGTACAAGGAGGGTGGGAGATGTTTTTTAGGGTTTGGGTGGTTTTGGACAATTTTATTAAATATGCCAAGCGAATTTGGACCGTTGGATTGTGAGCCATGGACGGTCAAGATCAACAATCAACCAAACGACGTCGTTTTTTTTTTAAAAAAAAAAGGGGGGGCAGGCCGGGTCAGGGGATTGGGCTGTGGACTGGGGTGGGTTTTAATTGGTTTGGGCTGGGCAAGATGGCCCAATTTTGGTCTTCCTATTAAGACATCTCTTTTTATTAATTTATTTTCTTTTGTTTTCTCCTTTTATTCTCTTTTATTTATTTTTGTATTTCATTTTGTATTTTCCTGATTTTATAAAAATGCAAAAGATAAAATGAAACCTAATTTATTCTAAAACTAAGCTAATTAATTCCTACAAAATTGATTAAATCCTATTTAAAAGTAGACTCAACAATTAACAATTAAAAATGCAAAAGTGGACTATTTTTGTTATTTTCTTCATATTTGTTCTAAAGACAACTTAATCGCTAATTAATCCTAAAATATAAAATTAAATCCTAAATGCAAATGTCAAGCGTATTTTTGTTATAATTTTCATATGAATTAAAATGCACAAATAAAATGCAAACAATTAACAAAAATAACACAAAATTCACAAAAGTGTAAAATAATGAGAGAAAAATTATGTTGTTTGAATTTTTGGGAATAATTCATATATAGGGCAAAAATCACGTGCTCACAGCTGCCCCTCTTTGCTCGGAAACATGAAGAGTTTTCGGGCAAAGATAAGTGAGCAAATACGAGCGATTTTTGCCCGTTTGAATATTCCGTGTGAAGCATTTTTGAAAAGATTGACCGCACCCTGTTTCTGAGGCTGCCTATATATCTTTGGCTAAAAAGGAATCAGGTCAGTGTAGTTCGGGAAGGTTTGGTAGCTGGGACTATCAGGAGCTATGATTCCACTGCTGTTGCTGCTGCTACTGCTCACTGACCTCCTTATTACACCGTGTCAAGATAAATAGAAGCTAGCCTAAGCTACGCTCTATGAATTACAAAAAGGTCCTATCTATGTCTTCAAACTCGCTCTTGTGTTGCTTTGAACTTGTATTCTTCCGATGGAATCCTTGTTGTTGCCTTGAAATTGTGATGGGAGGTGTTGTGCCATTCCTCCGAGTGATGTTTGACCGCTGAGATTTGAAATATATGCCTCCATTCTCTAGGCGGGCTCCTGATTGCTGACGCTTGAAAAGTATTCCCTTGTTCTCCGAGTGGGCTCCTGATTGCTGAAGCTTGAAAAGTATCCCCTTGTTCTCCGAGTGGGCTCCTGACTGCAACGCTTGAAAAGTATCCCCTTGTTCTCCAGGCGGGCTCCTGACTTCAACAAAACAGACAAACAAAGAAAAA
>NW_017678346.1:0-4864 GCF_001879085.1 Nicotiana attenuata
TTTATTCTTTAGAGATGCTTGATAAAGCTCAACCAAGTGTCTTGGTACACGACAAATATTTGCCCAATGCCCTTTTCTACCGCAACGATAGCATTCAGTTTCTGAACCATTTGCTTTTGGCTTCTCATCTTTCCCTTTCTACTTTTGGTGGTTATTTCTCTTTGGGGGATGATTAACACTAGGAAAATATCTTCCTTGTCTACGGCTACGGCCACGGCTACGACCATGACCACGATCACGACTACGAATAGAGTCACGGCCTTTTCCACGCTTAGCATAATGGGAATACACCTCATCCGTTTCAGGCAATGGTGTAGACCCAGTGGGTCGCTTTTCGTGATTTCTCATGAGCAAGTCATTGTTTCGCTCAGCCAAAAGGAGAAGAGAAATTAGCTCAGAGTACTTCTTGAAACCTTTCTCTCTGTACTGCTGTTGCAAGACCATATTGGAGGCATGAAACGTTGTGAACGTTTTTTCAAGCATATCATAATCAGTGATAGTGTCTCCACAGAGTTTCAACTTAGAAGTAATTCTGAACATCGCAGAATTATATTCAGAAACAGACTTAAAGTCTTGGAGCCTCAGATGAGCCCAATCATATCGTGCTTGTGTGAGAGTGACCAACTTTAAGTTGTCATATCTTTCTTTTAAGCCATTCCACAAAATAAGTGGATCTTTGGCTGTGAGATATTCAATTTTCAACCCTTCATCAAGGTGATGGCGCAAGAAAATCAAGGCCTTAGCACAGTCTTGGGTGGATGCGTTATTTCTGTCTTTAATGGCGTCTCCAAGACCCATGGCATCTAAATGGATTTCGGCATCCAACACCCATGTCATATAGTTCTTGCCCGAAATTTCAAGGGCAACAAACTTTCTTTTCATAATGTCAGTCATAATTAAAAAGAGGAGAAAAATTACCTTAATCTTCTCAAAGAGCTTCTTGAGACGGTAGAGTCTCGTGCTGATAACGTGTTATAAAATAATAAGAGAACAAGAGCAATATTGCAGAGAAAGAGAGAGAGGGAATTCTTATTGATTTTGGGATGATTTACAATGGAATAGAACCCTCTATTTATAGGGAGAGGTTGACTTAGCCACCAAGTAATAAACCCTAGAATCTCTCTAAATTTGGTCATTCACCATAAATAGAATTCTATTTATAACAAAAAGGTAGTTATATTCTCTTTTCGTTATCAAGATTGTAGAATGTGATGCAGCTGCATTTATCAAACACATAATCGAAGAAAATTAATACCTTGGATATTATTCACCCACTTACCTTTTTGGGAAAATTGTCATCCTTTTCTATCTAACCACGTTAAGCCTTATATATAGCTCACTCAAATTCAGGTTACCATATCCAATCAAGAAACTCAATACACAAAGCTTTCTATTCTGTAGCTCGTAAATTGCCTACACAAATTTCATCCAATACAATTCTTTTACCAAAGATCACTTAAACATTATGGATACAGTGATGAAGTTGGGAGCACAAAGTCCAGTTATGATTTTTAGCAGAAGTACTTCTTGCATGTCTCACACTATCGAAACGTTAATCCGAAATTTCGGAGCAAATCCTAAAATTTATGAGCTTGATAGACTTCAGAATGGGAGGGAATTGGAGAGGGCATTGATTGGATTAGGATGTCAACCAAGTTTTCCTGCCGTGTTCATTGGAAATGAATTGGTTGGTGGTTCTAATGAGATAACCAGTCTCAACATTAGAGGCAAGCTAAAGCAATTGCTCATTAGGGCTAATGCAATTTGGGTATAGAAATATATACTTTTAATTTCTAGCTAAAAAGTGTAGCGCTTGATGTCATTTTGGGCAGCAATGTACCTAGCTATTGAGGTTTTTTTCTTTTTCATCTCCAATTTTGTTGTTGATGTATTAATAAAGCAATATTCTGGCCATAATCAATTATTAGTATCTGCATCACTAATTCATATCCATATCCTAAAGTTTTCTTTTGCAAATTTTCTTAATTAGTTCTGTGTTTATGGTGTGGTATGGTTTAATCAAATCCATAAATATATGATCATGAAGAAATAGCTTGTGAAGGTTCATGTGCACCTTACAAATGTAGAGAATAATGGTTAATTAATATGATTATGTTAAAGGGGGAGTTTATAATTCAACTATCGAAACTGTTAGGTGTTGACCTGATTTTTTTTACTATATTTAGTTTTCCTATTTCTTGAAGGAAGGACAACATATAAACCATAATTAATTTTTCATTTTACGAAAAGGAAAATATAATTCTTCTATGTTTGGCTAGTCCTTTTCTTGGAGGAAAATGTTTTGGACTTCTATAAATTGAGGATCTTTTCTTCTCATTTAGTAGCATCTACAATGTAGTCATAAGGGGTTTGACAGTCTTGATTAGGATGAGAATTTTATGGACAAGTGTTAGCATGCCACTTGTGTTTGTCTCTTTGTGAGGTTGTTCTCTCGATATTTTATACTCTCTTTTATATAGTGTTGCTCATCTCCGCCTGTGGACGTTAGTCAATTGATCGAACCACGTTAAATATTTGTGTCTCTTTTGGTATATTTCTCCTTTTCTTTCTGATTTATCGTCATTCAAAGTTTGCTTTACTAACTTGCGCATGACATTTGATTATTTCGATCCTAACAGATATTTATTGGGTTAAAGTCTAACAGAAGCTAGATTATCATGGGCAGTCGTTAGTAATTAGCATTTACAACAAATCAATCATAGGAAACTTAATTGGTAGTATTTCATATTGCAGCAAATTCAAATTGGATTAACTTCAAAATGATATAAAATACAATGTGATGAATGTGATTGCATCGATCTCATACAATGCGTTAATTAATCCTTCGTCAAACTGGAAAAAGACATGTCTATACTGTCATTTTGAAAATGTTTTAACAACTAATCCCTGAATCAGTCGTTACATTCTACTCCCACTATTCTATTTTATATGACACACTTTTTTTTAGTCTCTCAAAAAGAACAGTATCTTTTTTATATTTTAAAATAATTTAACTTTAAACTTTCTGTTATATCCTTAAGGGTCGTTTGGTTATCTGTCGAGATTAAAATTACAATCTCGGAATAGAATTTGGGATTGTATTTATCCCATATTTTGTTATTGATATTATTAGTTAATATAAACAGCCATACTGGTACAAGTTTTATACCAAGAATTATATTAACTATTCCATATTGTATGTCGGATTAACTGTTAGGTGTTTGTCCAAATTTTTTACCATAATTGATTTTCCTATCTCATGAAGGAAAGGAGCGACATATTTACCATAACTGGATTTTTCTTTTCATAGAAGGAAAATATAATTCTTCCATATTTGGTTAGTCCCTTTTCTTGTGGAAAAGGTCTGGGCTTCTATAAATAGAGGATCCTTCCTTCTTATTCAGTAGCATCCACAATGTAGCCATATGTGGTTTGAGAGTAGTGTTTAGGGGGAGAACTTTACGGGACAAGTCTTAGTATGTCACTTGTGTTTTCCTATTCGTGAGGTTGTTCTCTCGATTTTTATACTCTCTTTTTATATAGTGGATTGCTCATCTCTGTTGTAGACGTAGGTCAGTTTACTGAACCACATTAAATATTTATGTCTCTTTTGGTAAATTTCTCTTTTATTGTCGGACTTATCGCCGTTCAAGGTTTTCTTTGCTAGATTTCGCATGACACTTGATTTTTCGGTCCTAACATTAACAACCCCAAAATTATAATCATGGGATTGTTAATTAATCCCTTGATATCTCGTTTTACAACTAAATGACATGTCTTTGTTGTCGCGTAAATGCCATTATACGTTTAAAACTCGGTCCAAATCTTTTTCCTTCATTCTTTTCTTGAATTCTATGCCCAGTCAAACAATTTCATATAAAATGAAATCGAGCTAGGGGACAATACCTTGACGGGAAAAATAAGAACACTATAACAATATTGTGACCTTTTTTCTGGAAAAGAATATATAGATCACTTGATGATAAACATGACAGAGTAGTGAGTACTGTATAGGGTCAAATTTGACCGTCAGCGTCTCTACGCCAATGGGTACGCCCAGTGAGTATATGCCGACTAACGTAAGGGTACGACTCGGACGTGGGGACAAAAGCGACATCGTTTAGGACTCAGTGTCTTCACTAGGATAACGTTACCTATTTTTGTAACTTTTTGATTATTTCGAGGAAGGTCTCTTATTATATAAGGGAGACCTTCACATTGTAAAAAAGGGGATTATTTCTTGGAATAAGACAACTCTCTCATTTTCTCATACTCTCTCTCTATCGCTATCTCTAACGAATACTTTCTCTTGAGTTCATATTATCACTATTAGATCTACAACAACAACTTCATTTTTCATCTCTAGGTCTATATTTGATTACGATTTACCCTTTCTTACTTTTGATTGTTTTTAAGCTTGCAAAGTATATCGATAACTTTTGAGCCAAACAATTTGGCGCCGTCTGTGGGGATTTCGAGAATCAAAATCATAGTATCCACCTAGAGAGCAACCAACTACCATTCTCTAGACCCAAAAATAAAAACATCAACATAGGGGCCGGGGTAGAAAACTTCATAGACGAACAAACACATAATAAAAAAGAAATGAAATAAATCTTCATAATGCATGGACTACTCAATATGCTGGTTCACTGAAAGAGACTTTGAGGTCTTGGAGGCGGACTCGGTATCACTAGTGATAACAATGATAGAATTGCTCTTAGCTCCACTATGGACGGATGGTGTGGGCATATCGTCAAGCATAGTATAGAGCGAAGTAAGGGGATGCTCTTCCAACATGACACTCTTGAGGTAATCAATGCTACTATCACGAACCACCCTCTCAATCAACTCTGTAACCTCA
>NW_017678346.1:5367-13245 GCF_001879085.1 Nicotiana attenuata
TTTAATAGGGTAAGGATGAGTCTACCAAACGTATCGGAAGGTATGGCAGTCGCCGCTTTCCAGAACGGGCTAAGCAGGAATGGTTCGAGGGCAACCAAGAAGCTACTAAGCCGCCTCATGAAATATCCCCCTACCACATGGGAGGAAATCCACAACGCCTATTGCGCTGAGGTACGAGCGGACGAGGATGATCTTAATGGGCCGACCCAACGGCTAACAACGATACACTCAGAAACAAGGAGGGATCGACGCAATGAAGGACGGCGAGAACAACTCCCACACTCCAACAAAGACCGACACCAGCCATACACCAGATCCTCCCATCCACCACCAAGGCATACGGACGCAATACAGCGGCACGTCGCCCCACTCCGAAACGAAAGAGGTATGCCCCCTTTATTATCCGCCCATAACTTTTGTGTGTCTCCTTCAGAAATAGTGTACGCACTGGAGAAGCTGGGCACCAAAGTGCAGTGGCCGCAGAAGATGAAATCAGACCCCGCCACAAGGAAATCAAACGTCCTATGTGAGTTCCATCAGGAACAGGGGCACAAAACCGAAGACTGCATAGGCCTACGGCAAGAGGTGGTCAGGATGCTGAACCAGGGATACCTGAGGGAATTACTCAGTGACAAAGGGAAAATCAACTTTGCACGCGGGCGGGAACAACCCCATGGGCCGCCGAAGCCGCCCTCCCCAGCACGCACGATAAACATGATCGTCGGAGGCGGCGACGACTTAGCGATCAATCACGTCAAGTTTGCCACCACGCACAAACTAAAGCGGACCATCACCCATGAACGGTATGACGACTTCGAAGATAGTATCACCTTCGTTAAGTCTGATGCCGACGGTTTGTCTTTCCCTCATTACGATGCTTTAGTTATCACTTTACGTATTGCTGATACAGATGTTAAAAAAATCATGATTGACGACGAAAGTGGCGCCTGTATTATCCACCCGAGGGTCCTCGTACAAATGGGACTCGAGGATAAGGTAATACCGCGTTGCATAACACTAACTAGTTTTAACAATGCAGTGGAACGGACATCTAGAGAAATATCACTGCCCGTTTTAGCAGGAGGAGTCACGCTGGAAACAACTTTCCACGTGATGAACCAGGAAACGGCGTACAACGTCATCATAGGGCGCCCGTGGATAAACGCCATGCGAGCGGTCCCTTCAAGCCTTTACCAAGTGATCAAATTCCCTACCTTATGGGGAGTATTCAGCATTCGGGGCGAGCCGCGCACCGCACAGGAATGCTACAAAATAGCTCAAGATTGCGCCCACACCCAACAGCTGAGGGGGCGAGCGCGGAGGCATAGCAATTAGCTGTGTCAGGGACTAAGGTCAACCCGACAACGGACGCCGTTAGAGACCTCGACGTCGTGGAGGCCTGTAAAGCAACGGTCGAAGATCTCGACCCAGTCCAATTGGACGACACCGACCTTACGAAGAAAGCCTACATCGGGCACGGCCTCACCAACCCAAGCATGTATCGTGAATTCCTAACTAACCATGCAGATTTGTTCACTTTTTCCCATTCAGATATGCCGAGAATCCCACGGGACATCGCCACCCACAAGCTGAATGTTGATCCATTACATCCGCCCGTGCGACAGATGAGAAGGAAATTCAACGCCGCTATCAATGAAGCGGTCAGTGAGGAAGTAGACAAGTTACTAGCCAATGGCTCCATCAGAGAATCTAAGTACCCCCAGTGGGTCGCCAATGTCGTCATGGTCAAAAAGAAAAAACGGGAAGTGGAGAATGTGTGTGGATTTCACCGATCTGAACAAAGCATGCCCAAAGGACTCATTCCCACTACCCCACATCGAACAATTGATCGACGCCACCGCAGGACATGAACTGTTGAGCTTCTTAGATGCCTACTCCGGCTACAATCAAATCATGATGGCCGAGGAGGACCAGGAGAAGAGACTTTCATCACCCACCAAGGGACTTACTGCTACAAGGTAATGCCCTTCGGGCTAAAAAATGCAGGGGCTACGTACCAAAGGCTGGTCACCAAAATGTTCAAAGAGCAGCTTGGTAAGACTATGGAGGTCTATATCGACGATATGCTGGTGAAGTCGACAAGAAAAGAGGACCACATCGACCATCTGAAAGAAGCCTTTGGGATATTGAGAAGGTACGGGATGAAACTGAACCCCGAGAAATGCGCTTTCGGCGTGGCCTCAGGAAAATTCTTAGGATTTATCGTATCACAATGAGGCATCGAGGTCAACCCAGATCAGATCAAGGCGATATACGCGATACCTGAGATGTTGAACAGCAAAAAACAGGTGCAAAAGCTGACGGGGCGAATAGCCGCCCTATCCAGGTTCATCTCACGATCCTCCGACAGGTGCCATAAATTTTTCAATGTGCTGAGAAAGGGCAATGGGTTACAGTGGAATGAGGAATACGTCGAAGCCTTGAGAAAATTGAAAGTATACCTATCTTCGCCACCACTGCTGGCCAAAGCAAGTCCAGGCGAGCCCCTGCTGGTATATTTGGCCGTATTTGAGGTCGCCGTCAGCGCAGTCTTGGTTCGTGAAAACGAAGGTACGCAATCTCCTATTTACTATATTACCAAAACCTTAGTGGACGCCGAAACACGATATCCACACCTTGAAAAATTAGCTTTGGCATTGGCCGTAGCTTCTCAGAAGCTCCGACCCTATTTTCAGTGCCACCCCATAAAAGTAGTGACGACCTTCCCCTTAAGAAGCATCCTACATAAGCCTGAGTTATCAGGCAGGCTCGCCAGATGGGCCATAGAGCTCAGCGAGCACGATATCTCATATCACCCAAGAAACGCCATCAAGTCGCAAGTACTTGCCGACTTTATAGCCGACTTCAGCGCAGAGATACTACCAAAGGCGGAACTAGAGGCACGTCATGCCCCCTCCAACACCAACCTATGGACTCTTTACACTGATGGCGCCGCTAATGCCTCGGGATCGGGATTGGGACTCGTTCTCGAGGTCTCCACAGGCGAAATAATTTGCCAGTCCATACGATGCCCCGAGATGACTAACAACGAGGCCGAGTACAAGGCTGTTATTGCAGGTATAAAACTAGCCATCAAGTATGGAGCTCGACGACTCATTCTCCATTGCGACTCCCAACTCGTGGTGAATCAGGTCACTGGGACTTACCAAATCAAGGAGCAGAGATTGCAAAAATACAAGTCAGAAATCCACAGATTAATGACTGAGTTCGACGAGTGCTGCTTTGAACAAGTTCCGAGGGTACGGGACGTTGAAGCAGACGATCTAGCAAAATTGGCTGCAGCCACTAAAAACTTCAACAAAGAAAGCGTGGTCACCCTCCTCCATTCAGCCATTGATCACACTGAGGTACTCTCCTTAAATTTGACTTGGGACTGGCGCAACCAGTTTATATCCTATCTGCAGGATGGAACACTCCCACCTGACAAAACTGAAGCCAAGAAGCACCGCGTACAGGTCGCCCGGTATTGCCCGATAAACCACGAGCTCTACAAAAGAACGTTTGGCGGACCCCTGGCCAAGTGCCTAGGGCCGCACCAAACGAGGCCAGTGCTCGAAGAGGTACACGAAGGTCACTGCGGCGCCCACACAGGTAACCGCGCCCTTGTGCGCTGCATAATGTGGGCCGGCTATTATTGGCCAACTATGAAGAAAGACGCAGCAGAATATGTTCGCCGATGCGAACAGTGCCAAAAGTATGCCCCCATGATACACCAACCAGGAGAACCACTACACTCGGTCACTTCCCCATGGCCTTTCATCAAATGGGGAATGGACATAGTCGGTCCACTACCAGCGGGACGAGGAAAGGTACGATTTCTATTAGTTTTAACTGACTATTTTTCCAAGTGGGTGGAAGCAGGTGCGTACGGCCAAATACGCGAACAGGAAGTCATCACCTTCATATGGAAGAATATCATCTGCCGTTTCGGCATCCCCAAGGAAATCAGCTGCGACAACGGGCGATAGTTCATCGGCCAGAAAACAACAGAGTTCTTCGACAAATGGCATATTAAGTGAATACTCTCTACGCCATATCACCCCGCCGCCAACGGCCAAGCAGAGTCTTCCAATAAAACCATACTGAACATACTGAAGAAGAAACTCGAGGAAGCCAAAGGGCTATGGCCCGAGCTAGTGCCGGAGGTGTTGTGGGCGCACCGGACCTCATCAAAATCCTCCACAGGAGAAACACCGTACTCATTGGTCTACGGAACCGACGCGGTCATACCAGTCGAAATCGGCGAACCAAGCTTGAGGTATTCACATACCAGCGGAGCAAAGAACGACATAAACAGACTTCAAGACCTCGATGAGGCCGAGGAAAGAAGAGAAATGGCCAACATTAGAATGGTGGCTCAGAAACAACAAGTCGAAAGATACTACAACAAGAGAGCCAAAATAAGACCACTCAAAGTAGGAGACTACGTCCTCAAAGCCAAAACATTGGCATCAAAAGACCCAAGCGAAGGAAAACTAGGCACCAACTGGGACGGACCCTACAAAATCACAGCAACAACAAGTAAAGGAGCTTTTCAATTGGAAACAATGGAAGGAAAAATGCTCCAAAACAATTGGAACGTCACCCACCTCAAGTATTTCCATTTCTGAAAGGCGTCTCCCGAGTCGCACTCTTTTTCCCTTACCCGAGTTTTGTCCCAATTGGGTTTTCTCGGGGAGGTTTTTAACGAGGCGGCAGAGGGGGCACCTGGAGATATTTGCAGAACAAGTTTATCATACCAGCCACTCCATACGCTCTCCTGACTTACATGACAAAGGGACTGAACTAGCATGATCTCCAATGTATGAACGGCTAAGGCCATCTCCAATGTATGAACGGCTAAGGCCATCTCCAATATATAAACGGCTAAGGCCATCTCCAATGTATGAATGGCTAAGGCCATCTCCAATGTATGAACGGCTAAGGCCATCGACAGTATTATGGCTAAGGCCATCGTCGTCAACAAGTCGACCCAGCTTGACTACGACAAGCAAGTAAGTCGATGACGGTCGAAGTTACGTACATGGCTAAGGCCATCGACAGTATTATGGCTAAGGCCATCGTCGTCAACAAGTTGAACCAGCTCGACTACGACAAGCAAGTAATTCGACGACAGTCGAAGTTATGTACATGGCTAAAGCCATCGACAGTATTATGGCTAAGGCCATCGTCGTCAACAAGTCGACCCAGCTCGACTACGACAAGCAAGTAATTCGACGACAGTCGAAGTTACGTACATGGCTAAGGCCATCGACAGTATTATGGCTAAGGCCATTGTCGTCAACAAGTCGACCCAGCTCGACTACGACAAACAAGTAATTCGACGACAGTCGAAGTTACATACATGGCTAAGGCCATTGACAGTATTATGGCTAAGGCCATCGTCGTCAACAAGTCGACCCAGCTTGACTACGACAAACAAGTAATTCGACGACAGTCGAAGTTACGTACATGGCTAAGGCCATCGACAGTATTATGGCTAAGGCCAATTGGACTTAACAGTCGCTAATCCTGTTCGACTACGACGAAAAACACTCAACTAACAATTGAAGTGATGCCATTATTAGCTAAAGCCACAACTATTTAGCGTCAAAGCCACAGCCTATCGGCGGATAACACAGACAACGTTCGAGAAACACACTGAGAATCCTACAAATGAGCATCCGCTCTGCGGAGACGAGGTACCGAAAATAAAAGATACAAAAGGAAAAGAATGACAACAAAAGTACGGCTTTCATTATCATTCAAAAAATGCATGTACACCTGACCTTACAAAAGGTCCCATTTACATTCCAAAATACAACAAAACAAAATATATACAAGTCCTAAGAGACTTCGCCGCTTCGCCCGTCACCCCCAGCGTGACCACCATTCTGCTCTTCGTCCCCCGCCTGATTGACATCTTGTTCATCGCCGCCCCCGGGTTGATAAGTCGCAGAGATCCAAGAGCCGGATTCTAGACGGTTGACGTCTTCGGAGTTATAGCCCGCCCGGCCTGGGGAATCAAAACTATACCCACAAGTTTTACGGGCGACGCGGGCTATGCGCCGTTTCTCCTGAACCTCCGCCTCAGTGGCTCGACCAGCTAAGAACTCCTCGAATACGACCAATCTGGCCTCGGTGTATACCCACATATCATGCGCCTCACGATGCGCATCCTCATCAGGCCTTGGTGCAGCAGTCCGCTTAAGGACTTCAATCTAAGCTGCCTTGGCATCGAGTTCGGCGATCAAAGCGGCAACCTTGATCCGCAAATCAGCAGCTTCTGCCGCTACCCCACGGCCTACCTCCAACTCTTTTTCCTTAGACTGGAGAAGATTCTCCAACTCAATGTTCCGGGCCAGAGCAGTCATCAGCTGCTCATCGACATGCTCCAGCTCGGCCACCCTCCGTTTCAATTGGGCCTCCGACTGTTCGAGTCCCTCACGAAACACCCGAAATTCCGGGTCCTGCTTGAGCAGTTCCGCCAGCGCCCGATGCTTGGTGCGACACCGTTGGTATTTCTTCGCCATCTTGTTGAAAGTGGCCGCCTTCTTGTGCGCCCGCCGCCTCCTCTCCACCTCCAAAATGAGAGTCTAAAAAGGAGAAGAAAAAGAGGAAAGGCAGGTCAGTACGCATCACAGTTAGCCTTACGGCACATAGAGAAAACTGAAAGCTACCTGCAAGGCCACGCCAAGGCCACGCCAGCGACCCTCCGTGATAGGTCCCATCGCTAACACCCTCCAACATTTCACGCTCAGCGGCCGCACATAACAGGGTCATTGTCACACCTCCTTTTTCTGTTACTACACCCCGGAAAGGCTATAATAAAGGGAGTTATTTCCAACTTGAAGTGACAATCGAAATGGAATTATTATTAAAGATTCAGAGTCGCCACTTGGGAGATTTATGGTGTACCAAGTCACCGGTTGAATCCCGAATCGAGGAAAATATGACTCTGTTTAACATTCTGCGAACCAGAAGTCCGGGTAAGGAATTCTGTTAACCCGGGAGAAGGTGTTAGGCATTCCCGGGTTCCGTGGTTTTAGCACGGTCGCTCAACTATCACATTTGGCTTGTTTATTTGATTTTAGTACATGTTTTGACCTATGTATTTTTAACTCTGAACCGCTTTTATTATTATTATTTTAAGAGAATTGCAATGTCGTGAAAACACATCTCGAACCACGTCACATAAATGCACCCGCGGTTTTTGACACATTTCGACTTCGTTGAGATTTGGATTTGGGTCACATAAATGTGCACCCGTATTGAGGAAGGTAAAATTATTTAAATTTCGTGCCTAAAGAGACTATCGCGTTATTATCTTTGGGGAAGGCCGTAAAATTTGCTAAACGGCCCATCCCAAGATCTAAGTATTTTAATTCAACTATTTGTTGAGTGCCCCGCAATTTATGCATTTCTACTTGGCGACGCTCGGCTCATTTTATTAGTTAAAGGGCAAACCTAAAGCAACTATGATTTTCTATCCTTTATTTATTCCTAATAATGAAGAAAAAGTCCTAATTATTTAATATTACCTAATAGTATTGCGTTTGGATCCATGAACTCATATGAGTCTAAGTCTTTAATCATTTGAGCTTGAAAGCAGCCTATATGGCAAGACTCTAATCCAGGTGCGAAAGGGCAGGTCAATTGTGGCTTGGGCCCGAGTCCAAACGAGAAGGGGATTCATAATAGGACCTGGGCCCTCGTCAGGCTCAACTGTTTTCAAACAGGCTGCTGAACCTAAGCTAACATACTATGCAGAATTCTCGTTCAAACAATGAGGACATGCTAAATTACTTCAAATTATTCTAACGTGCACTCACTGAATAGTGATAAGGAAGAGCAATGCATTACTTGTTCACATTAACA
>NW_017678346.1:13668-22461 GCF_001879085.1 Nicotiana attenuata
AAATACCAGTCAGAAATCCACAGATTAATGACTGAGTTCGACGAGTGCCGCTTCGAACAAGTTCCGAGGGCACAGAACGTTGAAGCAGACGGTCTAGCAAAATTGGCCGCAGCCACTAAAAACTTCAACAAAGAAAGCGTGGTCACCCTCCTCCATTCAGCCATTGATCACACTATGGTACTCTCCTTAAATTTGACTTGGGACTGGCACAACCAGTTTGTATCCTATCTGCAGGATGGAACACTCCCGCCCGACAAAAAAGAAGCCAAGAAGCTCCGCGTACAGGTCGCCCGGTATTGCCTGATAAACCACGAGCTCTACAAAAGAACGTTTGGCGGACCCCTGGCCAAGTGCCTAGGGCCGCACCAAACGAGGCCAGTGCTCGAAGAGGTACACGAAGGTCACTGCGGCGCCCACACAGGTAACCGCGCCCTCGTGCGCTGCATAATACGGGCCGGCTATTATTGGCCAACTATGAAGAAAGACGTAGCAGAATATGTTCGCCGATGAGAACAGTGCCAAAAGTATGCCCCCATGATACACCAACCAGGAGAACCACTCCACTCAGTCACTTCCCCATGGCCTTTCATCAAATGGGAAATGGACATAGCCGGTCCACTACCAGCGGGACGAGGAAAGGTACGATTTCTATTAGTTTTAACTGACTATTTTTCCAAGTGGGTGGAAGCAGGTGCGTACGCCCAAATACGCGAACAGGAAGTCATCGCCTTCATATGGAAGAATATCATCTGCCGTTTCGGCATCCCCAAGGAAATCAGCTGCGACAACGGGCGACAGTTCATCGGCCAAAAAACAACAGAGTTCTTCGACAAATGGCATATTAAGCGAATACTCTCCACGCCATATCACCCCGCCGCCAACGGCCAAGCAGAGTCTTCCAATAAAACCATACTGAACATACTAAAGAAGAAACTCGAGGAAGCCAAAGGGCTATGGCCCGAGCTACTGCCGGAAGTGTTGTGGGCGCACCGGACCTCACCAAAGTCCTCCACAGGAGAAACACCGTACTCTCTGGTCTATGGAACCGACGCGGTCATACCAGTCGAAATCGGCGAACCAAGCTTGAGGTATTCACATACCAGCGGAGCAGAGAACGACATAAACAGACCTCAAGACCTCGATGAGGCTGAGGAAAGAAGAGAAATGGCCCACATAAGATTGGTGGCTTAGAAACAACAAGTCGAAAGATACTACAACAAGAGAGCCAAAATAAGACCACTCAAAGTGGGAGACTACGTCCTCAAAGCCAAAACATTGGCATCAAAAGACCCAAGCGAAGGAAAACTGGGCACCAACTGGGACGGACCCTACAAAATCACAGCAGCAGCAAGTAAATGAGCTTTTCAATTAGAAACAATGGAAGGAAAAACGCTCCAAAACAATTGGAACGTCGCCCACCTCAAGTATTTCCATTTCTGAAAGGCGTCTCCCGAGTTGCAATCTTTTTCCCTTACCCGAGTTTTGTCCCAATTGGGTTTTCTTGGGGAGGTTTTTAACGAGGCGACAGAGGGGGCACCCGGAGATATTTGCGGAACAAGTTTATCATACCAGCCACTCCACACGCTCTCCTGACTGACATGACAAAGGGACTGAACTAGCATAATCTCCAATGAATAAACGGCTAAGGCCATCTCCAATGTATGAACGGCTAAGGCCATCTCCAATGTATAAACGGCTAAGGCCATCTCCAATGTATAAACGGCTAAGGTCATCTCCAATGTATGAACGGCTAAGGCCATCTCAATTGTATGAACGGCTAAGGCCATCTCCAATGTATGAACGGCTAAGGCCATCTCCAATGTATGAACGGCTAAGGCCATCGACAGTATTATGGCTAAGGCCATCGTCGTCAACAAGTCGACCCAGCTCGACTACGACAAACAAGTAATTCGACGACAGTCGAAGTTACGTACATGGCTAAAGCCATCGACAGTATTATGGCTAAGGCCATCGTCATCAACAAGTCGACCCAGCTCGACTACGACAAACAAGTAATTCGACGACAGTCGAAGTTACGTACATGGCTAAGGCCATCGATAGTATTATGGCTAAGGCCATCGTCGTCAACAAGTCGACCCAGCTCGACTACGACAAACAAGTAATTCGACGACAGTCGAAGTTACGTACATGGCTAAAGCCATCGACAGTATTATGGCTAAGGCCATCGTCGTCAACAAGTCGACCCAGCTCGACTACGACAAACAAGTAATTCGACGACAGTCGAAGTTACGTACATGGCTAAGGCCATCGACAGTATTATGGCTAAGGCCATCGTCGTCAACAAGTCAACCCAGCTCGACTACGGCAAACAAGTAATTCGACGACAGTCGAAGTTACGTACATGGCTAAGGCCATCGACAGTATTATGGCTAAGGCCATCGTCGTCAACAAGTCGACCCAGCTCGACTGCGACAAACAAGTAATTCGACAACAGTAGAAGTTACGTACATGGCTAAGGCCATCGATAGTATTATGGCTAAGGCCATCGTCGTCAACAAGTCGACCCCGCTCGACTGCGACAAACAAGTAATTCGATGACAGTCGAAGTTACGTACATGGCTAAGGCCATCGATTGTATAATGGCTAAGGCCATCGTCGTCAATAAGTCGACCCAGCTTGACTGCGATAAACAAGTAATTCGACGACAGTCGAAGTTACGTACATGGCTAAGGCCATCGACAGTATTATGGCTAAGGCCATCGTCGTCAACAAGTCGACCCAGCTCGACTACGACAAACAAGTAATTTGACGACAGTCGAAGTTACGTACATGGCTAAGGCCATCGACAGTATTATGGCTAAGGCCAATTGGACTTAACAGTCGCCAATCCTGTTCGACTACGACGAAAGGCACTCAACTAACAATTGAAGTGATGCCATTATTAGCTAAAGCCACCACTATTTAGCGTCAAAGCCGCATCCTATCGGCGGATAACACAGACAACGTTCGAGAAACACACTGAAAATCCTACAAATGAGCATCCGCTCTGCGGAGACAAGGTACCGAAAATAAAAGATACAAAAGGAAAAGAATGGCAGCAAAAGTACGACTTTCATTATCATTCAAAAAATGCATGTACACCTGACCTTACAAAAGGTCCCATTTACATTCCAAAATACAACAAAATAAAATATATACAAGTCCTAAGAGGCTTTGCCGCTTCGCCCGTCACCCCCAGCGTGACCGCCATTCTGCTCTTCGTCCCCCGCCTGACCGACATCTTGTTCATCGCCGCCCCCGGGTTGATAAGTTGCAGAGATCCAAGAGCCGAATTCTAGATGGTTGACGTCTTCGGAGTTATAGCCCGCCCGGTCTGGGGAATCAGAACTATACCCACAAGTTTCACGGGCGACGCGGGCTATGCGCCGTTGCTCCTGAACCTCCGCCTTAGTGGCTCGACCCGCAGCTAAGAACTCCTCGAATACGACCAATCTGGCCTCGGCGTACACCCACATATCATGCGCCTCACGATGCGCATCCTCATCAGGCCTTGGTGCAGCAGTCCGCTTAAGGACTTCAATCTCAGCCGCCTTGGCATCGAGTTCGGCGATCAAAGCAGCGACCTTGATCCGCAAATCAGCAGCTTCCGCCGCTACCCCACGACCAACCTCCAACTCTTCTTCCTTAGACTGGAGAAGAGTCTCCAGCTCAATGTTCCGAGCCAGAGCAGTCATCAGCTGCTCGTCGACCTGCTCCAGCTCGGCCACCCTCCGTTTCAATTGGGCCTCCGACTGTTCGAGCCCCTCACGAAACACCCGAAATTTCGGGTCCTGCTTGAGCAGGTCCGCCAGCGCCCGATGCTTGGTGCGGCACCGTTGGTATTTCTTCGCCATCTTGTTGAAAGTGGCTGCCTTCTTGTGCGCTCGCCGCCTCCTCTCCACCTCCAAAATGAGAGTCTAAAAAGGAGAAGAAAAAGAGAAAAGGCAGGTCAGTACGCATCACAGTTAGCCCTACGGCACACAGAGAAAACTGAAAGCTACCTGCAAGGCCGCGCCAGCGACCCTCCGTGATAGGTCCCCGTCGCTAACACCCCTCAACATTTCACGCTCAGCGGCCGCACATAACAGGGTCATATCCGTTGCAGCCTGCTCGCTGTGTTGCAACAGGTTATACCCTCCTGGGATCATAATTCGGCGGTTAGACCTACCCGCCGTCATCTCCACGTGGGCTGGACCCCTCGTCAACCCATCTGCATGTCCATGGGTGGCTCAGTATCCGCCCTCGCGACACCATCGCCCACTTCTTCAACAGCGGCCGACGAACCGCTCTCCGGAACACGGGCTGGGCTGGCATCGGCAACAGCTCTCCTTTGTGGAGCCGACCTCCTAGAACGGATAGCATCAGCCATAAAAATCAGCCTCGATACTTGACGAGGTTCACTTACCCTCTCGTCTTCAATCGCTATCCCCTTGCCCGTTATCAACCGTCGCCTCTTTCTCTCTGGAGGCTCCTCACCTTCGGAAGTCTCCTCCGTAAGCCGCAGGGACGGCACTGAAGGAGTCGCTTCACTTGCAGACGCCGCCATAGGCGCAGCCTCCTGCTGAGGAACCTCTGGAGCGCCATCGCCGAACGAGCCGCAGGGTATGTCTTCGCCATCAGAGTCGGTCTCCGCCCTAGGCGAGGCAACAACGGCCTTCTTCTTCTTAGGGGCGCTTCGACCTGCCAACACGAGTAAGTTAGGTAACAGAATCTAAGGGAGTTTCCAAACCAAGGCCGAAGAATTACCTGACGGGCCGTACTGTTGAAGAAATGCAGCCCGGGTACGGCATTCCTCCGCATAAGGTAGTAATCTTTCCACCCATGATTTGATATCATCAATAAATTGGGGTGGAGAAGCCCTCGCTACAAAAAAAGAGAAAAGAATGAAATCACAGTGGCCAAATGGTCAAGGTCGCGAACAGTTATGAATCCTGCAAATAAAGGTACTCACGATCTGGGTTCCACCTTTCCGGGAATCCTTCAGGCTTAGACACCAGGTGCTCCGTCCTGATGTAGAAGTACCTACTCCAGAAAAGGCGGTTGGCCTTGTCGTCAGCCCTAACTACCAAAACCTTCGTACCACGACTTTTCAATCGCAACATGGTACCCCTTAGGTAACCAGGGCTGAATAACTGTAAGAGATGGTGAATTGAGACGCCGCACTCAGCCTTAGATGCGTACGTGGTCAGAATCCTGCACACCTTCAAGGTGTAAGGAGTAAGCTGAGCCGGGCACATATTGTAAAAGCGGCAAATCTCCTCCGCTAGAGGGAAGATCGAGAGACTATAGCCGATAAAAAATGGGTACTCGTAAAATGTGCAGTACCCAGGCCTGTGCACATTGGCGTAGTCCATCTCAACTGGAGCCCTTTCCACATGGTCCGGAATGTTGTGTGTCACTCGAAGGTCGTCTAGATGAGATTGCAGTAAATCGCTACGCTCCTAGGGAAGGGCTGGACTTTTCGTTTGAAAATCCCTTCGAATATGCATGTCCTTTGGGAGGACGTTGTCTACAGAAAGGGGAACGAGGGTCTTTTTTACTTCCTCCCCCTCACCGCCAGAGGAAGGCGGAACCCTAGATGGGTCAGTGTCCTTGGTCTTTTTACCACCTTGACTACGTTTCACCATGATGATTCTGTTTGGGAAATAATGCACTAACGACGAGAAATATGACTTCAAAAGAAGTGGAGGAATCTCACACGAAATAACGGTTACAGGAAAGAAAGACAAAGGAGTAAATCAGAAAATGCTTTCCGAAGGTTTGAAAGTTGAATCGAATCGAACCTCTCTCTTATTTATAGGGATAAGTTGCGCAGAAATCGAAGAGTCATGATTCAAAACGTGCGCGGGAAACCAAAATGTCACATCATCCTCTGAACCGCCTCGGGGGCAAATATAATAATGACGCATACAGGCGATGACGTCATTCCAAAAAGAAAGCCACGCGTCAGTGGCTCAATAACGTCATACATTTTACCTCATTCATGTTGCCGCCCTTGGTCGAGGTCAAATTCTCCTAAGCCGAGGTTCGCATTTCCGCCTATTGAAGACGCCCACCGAATGCGTCTCCAACGAGCGGAGGGACTAACTGTATAGGGTCAAATTTGACCGTCAGCGTCTCTACGCCAATGGGTACGCCCAGTGAGTATACGCCGACTAACGTAAGGGTACGACTCGGACGTGGGGACAAAAGCGACATCGTTTAGGACTCAGTGTCTTCACTAGGAAAACATTACCTATTTTTTTAACTTTTTGATTATTTCGAGGAAGATCTCTTATTATATAAGGGAGACCTTCACATTGTAATAAGGGGGGATGATTCTGGAATAATACAACTCTCTCATTTTCTCATACTCTCTCTCTATCGCTATCTCTAACGAATACTTTCTCTTGAGTTCACATTATCACTATTAGATCTACAACAACAACTTCATTTTTCATCTCTAGGTCTATTATATTTGATTACGATTTACCCTTTCTTACTTTTGATTGTTTTTAAGCTTGCAAAGTATATCGATAACTTTTGAGCCAAACAACTAGCATCAGCTACAGAGATTCAGAGTTTCTTGGGATTGGTAGGCTACTATCGTCGGTTCGTGGAAGGGTTCTCATCTATTACAGCCCGATGATCAGGTTGACCCAGAAGGGTGCCCAGTTCAGATGGTCGGATGAGTGTGAGGCGAGCTTTAAGAAGCTCAAGACAGCTTTGACTACGGCACAGGTTTTGCCCACAGGTTCAGAGCTTTAAATACTTTCGCTGCTTATACTATAAAAATCCTACTCTTACACCCTCGTTGTAGTGAGAACCGTAACAAAGTATATTGATGTCACGACCCGGATTTCCCACCATCGGAGTCGTGATGGTGCCTACTCGTGGTAGCTAGGCAAGCCAACTTAATTACCTTTCTATCACTAACAATTATCTTTAACAGTTTATAACATCAGTATAGAACATAAAGTCTAATAAGAACAATAGCGGAAGTCTGTCTTAAAATGATGAATTTAAAACGCGGAATAGTCAAAAACAACCTCTACCCAAGATTTGGTGTCACATTACTCACGAACCACTAAGAATAAACTAAATACAAAGGTCTGAAAGAAATATAACAGCTGTCTGTCTCGAAACAAGGAGGCAACAGTCTAAGAGAAAACAATGAGAAGAGACGCCGGGCCTGCGGACGCCTGCAAGGCTACCTCAGTCTCGTGAATATGAATCGCCTGCTTCCGAACTACTGCTGCTGCTGTTCCTCAAAACCTGGACCTGTGCAAAAATGCACAGAAGTGTAGCATCAGCACAACCGACCCCATGTGCTGGTAAGTGTCTAGCCTAACCCCGGCGAAGTAGTGACGAGACTAGACCGGACACCACATAAACCTGTGCAGTCATAAATATACAGCGAAAATCGAATACAAGGCAATTAAGAACATGGGAGGGGAAACATGCTATGGGGAGTTACAATAATAACAATAATCCAGAGTAACAACTAAAGCAACTTAGGTTCACAGTGAACTAGGAATCAATACTCAAATGTAAACACATAGCCTCAATAATTGTTGCGGCGTGCAACCCGCTCCATAATTACCATTGTTGCGGCGTGCAACCCGCTCCACAATATCATTGTTGCGGCGTGCAACCCGACCCATATCACTTATCATATATCATTTTTGCGGCGCGCAACCCGATCCTCATATATTATTGTTGCGGCGCACAACCCGATCCTCAACATCATTGTTGCGGCGCGCAACCCGCTCCACAATACCACTGTTGCGGCGTGCAACCCGACCCATATCATTTATCATATATCATTGTTGCGGCGCGCAACCCGATCCTCACATATTATTGTACAGTCCGACTCCCCAAACAACAGTCACAATTAAGGGGCATAAAAATAAGCAAATATTTGACAAACATCCCGGCAAGGGAAATAATCCAACAAGTTCAACCAAACGTCCCGGCAAGGGAATAATCAACAACGCTTTCTCTTTCTTACTTTTCTTATCTCACGATATCACTGGAGCCCAAGCTCCAAGAAATTTCTTATCTCATATTCCGTCACAAACAACAATATAACGACTTCCTAGTAAGGGGACAAAACATCATCTCAAATATTCCGGCAAGAGGATTACTATAACCACATTAGCCCCAACATCTAACCACCACAGCTATAACAAACCTATTACCACACTTAACCATCTCAGCTATATCTAACCGATTACCTCACCTAACCACCCCATCTATAACTAACCTATTACATTACTTAACCACCTCAGCTATAACTATAGTCATCCCACGACACAAGGAAACATTAACCTAAGCGACCCTAGTATCCGTCAAGAACACAATGCAGAGGAATCACAACCCAACAATAGCCCATCAAGAGGGCAACATAATGATCTCTTCTCTTTCTCACTTTTACTTTCACAATTCGTTCTACCACTGGAGCCGACGCTCCTCAGTGAAACAAGTCATTTCATATACTTTCAATATTCGTATCACAATTCGAGCCACTGCTCCTAGGAATCAAATTATCATATCATCATTCACATGTAGTTCACAACATATAGAAATACTCCAATAAACATGGAATTCACAATCAGTTCATGATAATCGCATTTTAAGGACTCACGGTCATGCTAGACACCAATGTATAGATACACGTCACCATGCCTATACATCGTACTTGATCAGATAGCAATTAGAACCAGACTCAACTCCTATTCCCTCAAGCTAGGGTTAAACCAAACACTTACCTCGGTCCCAAGAATAGCAATCAACCTTCAAAGACCGCCTTTC
>NW_017678347.1:0-12671 GCF_001879085.1 Nicotiana attenuata
TTCTTTTAAATCTTTTTAAACTATTTCTTCTAAGAAAATCAACTCTCTTTAGTTCTTTCCGACTTTGTTTATTTGTGACCATTACATGAAAATTCCCTCTTATTTGAAACTCTTACTTGCCTATGTGTTATTTGTATTTAAGTCACAACAATAGTTTTGCCGGGAACCACACTAGTGGATCCTAAGGGGTGCCTAACACCTTCCCCTTGGGATAATTTCAAGCCCTTACCCAATCTCTGGTTACTCGACTCAAACCCTTCTTAGTGTCCTAATGCACTTAAATTATTAGGTGGCGACTCTTCAATCCAAAACCCAATTCCCAAAAGGGAACGAGTTGTCTTCCCAAATGTCATAAACCCGATTTCACGAGAAAAAGGGGGCGCGACAGCATGGCGACTCTGCTGGGGATATTCTTTTAGGCTTTTACCATTTCAAGCTATTACTGTGACTTTTCATTTCTTATATTCCTTTATTTGTTTAATCCCTTTAAGCATTTAATTCCTTCTTCTACAAAACTAACTTGTCTTTTGTTTCTTTCTCTTATTTCTTTTACTGCCTTCCTTTACTGCATTCCTTTATTACTGTTTTTAAATTATTGTAATTATTATTTTATGAACGTGCAAATTCGTGACAACTTGTTTTAATCATTGCATAAGCATGTTTTCAACATCATATTCCGCTCGTGCCAAACAAAATACCATAGCAACGCTTATAATGAGTGGTTGCGCCCTTTAGATATTATCACCCCCTAAATCTGGCAAAGGCATATTTGCGGTAAAACCAGTCGATCAACGGTGTAGTCGACGGTTCCGCGCCTTTTCCTCTTGAGTTGTCCGCTCAAGGGTACTAGTCTAATACCTCATAGAAACCTTACTCTATTTAATTGTTCATGCATCATGGTCAAACCTAGCCGAGTCAGTTATGTTGTCCGCATAATGACTCTCTCAGATAGCCTTGTCCAAAGTCCACTAGGTTTTCCCAGAACCCAAACGGACACTACCACGTTCTTGTGCATTTATTTGGAGAACTAAAATGCTATTATGCCAATTGTTGATATTAAATAGTCGAGTCTGGTGGGCGTAAGGGCCTAACCTTTTTTGTCTTGCAGAAATATAAGGCACGAAGTCCCTAGATTCGGCATGGTCACCAACATCCACCCAAAATTGCTAAGCTGGTGGGAGGATCTTCATTCCAGCGATCAGACTCTTGTCCGGAAATACCTAGGAAATCTACCTTCTCTCCAGAAAATCCAACCCAACAACAAAATCATAGAAGCTGCCACTCTATTCTGGGATTGTGATAGGTCTGTGTTCCGCTTCGGAGACGTTGAGATGATACCCCTGCTCGAGGAAATAGGAGGACTGGCTGGTATACCGTGGGAAACTCCGAGTTTGTTAACGCCGGAAAACCGCAAGGGTAGAGCTTTTCTCGAAATGATGGGTTTAAAGAAGAATCCTGACTTGACATGCTTGAAAGAGTCGTACATTCCCTTTGACTATTTGTACGAAAGGTACAGTCACAGCAAATCTTACCGTACCTATCCTGACGAGTTTGCCATTACCTCATTGGGTCATATCCATCGAAGGGTCTTTGTATTTATGTTCTGTTTTCTGGGGATGATTGTGTTTCCAATGAAGAAAGCAAGAATCCACACCCGACTAGCCATGGTCACTAAAACTTTAATGGAAGGAACTGGAGGGTAACCATTCAGCATTGTGCCCATGATCGTCGCAGAAATATACTGAGCCCTAGAGAAATGTCAACGGGGAGCTAGTCACTTCGAGGGTTGCAATTTGCTACTTCGGTTGTGGCTCATGGAGCATCTACAAAAGGGTGAATACCGACAAGAGATCCAACGAAGGGACTGGGACAATCATATCGCTTTCCATCACCCAAAGCGAATGAATTACATGCCCAACATGTTCGCCCAACCGGAGAATGCTAGAGAATGGGTTGAACTCTTTGATAATTTGACTGAGGACCGAGTACAATGGATGTTCGAGTGGTTCCCTACTGAAGAATTCATCGTTCGATCCAGGGATGCGCCATTTCTGATACTGATCGGTTTGAGGGGAACCTACCCTTATGTCCCTCTCCGAGTTATGAGACAGGCTGGTAGGAAGCAGGTTACCCAAGGTCGACAAGATGAGTCATTTCCAGGCTGACTTCCAGGTTGACGATAGTCCGTACAAGTGCTAGGCTCAGCATATGTGGCACTGCAAGATTGTCTTAGGAAGAGACACCATCGAACCAGACAGATACCATGCTGGTTGTACCCCACACTATTCAGGCTGGCTGGAGGACAATCACAATGGTCTGGGTCAACCCGGGTTTGTTCGAGGTCACAGGATCATCGATGAAAAGGCTAAAGCATAGGTCAAGTACAAGCAACTGCACAAGAGGATTCGGGAATGTGAAAGTGAGCACCGCGAAATACAACAAGCCAATCAAAAACTAATTGAAGAGTGGAAAGATATGGCTGTCAGCGCCAACAAACGATTGGTCTCTTTGGAGCGAGGTATAGTAGAATTGGAAAAGAAGTTTCTGAAGAGGGTCGAAGACTGCCGGACTGCTGAAGGAAATGAAGGCGGACATCTGGCCAGAGCTAACTTGCTACTAGGACTGCGCAAGCTAAGGGAGTTGTTCGATGGAGCCAACAATGCCGAGTCTGGGGAAGGTCCCTCTGGGACCAAATAGATAGGAATTTCAATTTTCGCTTTATAAGATGTAATAAGGCCGATGGCGATTAGTGATTTTTATTTTCTTGTCATTTAGTGTCGATTTGAGATTCGTCTACCTTTTATCAATGAAATAAGGCATTTAGCATTCTAAGTTCTCCAAATTAACTTGACGCTAGGCCTACCTCGGGCACAACGAGGCTCCCAGATTAGGACACGCTTTATATTCCGGCACAACGTGTTTAAATATTGCAACATTTTTAATGATCCTCACTGACTTGTTACCTTTTTGTTTATTTATTCCCCTCCCCAAAGGTTAGTTCGTGAACTCTGGCAACATTATCATATTTTACGAGATTTAGGAGCCCTCCACCTACTCCTCCTCCCAGTCCTGTCAGACACAAAAACAAAGGAAAAATGGAAGATTCGAACAACTCAACTGAACGGGTAGAAGTCACTCATGGTACTCTGGTCCCCAAGGAAAATGCATCCCAACTAGAGCAAAAGCTGTTGAAGTTTCAGGAAGAACTTGATCAAGTCCGGAATCTGGCAAATCTCTCATTTTCCCTCACCACTCCAGAGGTTACTTTCCCAAATCCTCATAATCCTGTACCTCCGCAAAACATCCCAAAGCAACAAAACCATCCCGCTCCTCACCACCACTGCGATACTTGCCATACCTCAAATAATACCTCACTGCTCATCCCAGAACTCCAAAACTCCACAAATGACCATTGCCACACCCAACATAATACCCCATCTACGTGGAGACTATGCCACACTCCACCCAGCCCATCTCAAGCACACCCGAGTCCGATGATAAGGACCTGCTCATCAGAAATCTGGCCGAAGAGCTTAAAAAGTTGACTAGCAGAATTCAAGGCGTTGAAGGTAGTAAGGGAATTGATGGGCTAAGCTATGAGATCTTTGCATACAACCCGATGTCGAACTGCCCGAGGGGTACAAACCTCCCAAGTTCGAGATGTTTGATGGTACAGGGGATCCCAGGGTCCACTTGAGAGCATACTGTGACAAGCTGGTCGGAGTGGGAAGAGACGAGAAAATCCGCATGAAGCTTTTCATGAGGAGCCTGAAGGGAGACGCTTTATCTTGGTACATTAGCCAAGATCCAAAGAAGTGGTCGAACTGGGTAAGCATGGCGTCTGATTTTATGGACAGATTCAGGTTCAACACAGAGAATGCACCAGATGTGTTCTATATTCAAAACTTGAAGAAGAAACCCACAGAGACCTTCCGTGAGTATGCTACTCGATGGAGATCAGAAGCTGCTAAGGTTAGGCCTGCTTTGGAAGAAGAGCAAATGAACAAATTCTTCGTTCGGGCCCAAGACCCACAGTATTATGAGAGACTGATGATGATCGAAGGCCACAAATTTTCTGACATTATCAAGCTAGGAGAAAGTACGAGGAAGGCATCAAGAGCGGTATGGTTACGAACTTTGAAGCCTTGCAAGCTACCAATAAGGCTTTACAGTCTGGTGGTACGTCCAAGAAAAGGGACGTAAGTGCCGTAATGGTTGCACAGAGGACCAAATCCCCTATCAAATACCAAACCTATCCAATGCCTCCACCCACATATCAACCTACCCCAAATTACCAAGCACCCTCACCCTCTTACCATACTCCACCACCCACTTATCAGTCATCTCCACCTCCCGCATATCAGCCCACTTCACCCAAATACTCCCAACCAGCACATGTTTACCAAGCCTACAACACCCAACCATCCCACTATCAATCACCTCCCCCACGTCAAAACTTCCCTAGACCTCGACCAAATTTTGACCGCAAGCCTCCCAAACAGTATACCGCCATTGCTGAACCAATTGACCAGCTGTACGAAAGGCTCAAGGCTGCTGGTTATGTCACCCCTATCCCTGCTATAACCCCCGAAAACCCTTCTCAATGGGTCAATCCGAATAAATCCTATGCATACCACTCCGGCATGAAAGGACATATTATTGATGAATGTCATTCTCTGAAAGATAAGATCCAAACTTTGATTGATAACAAGATCATTGTAGCAAAGGAGCCTGCTCCGAATGTCCGCAATAACCCCCTGCCAGACCACAAGGGTGGAGGCGTTCACATGATTGAAATAGAGGACGATTGGGACCCTAAGGGATCAATCGGTTTGATCACAGAAGGTGATGATCCAAAGAAGCCAGTAGTCACCCTTAATCCGGTTGTGGTCCAGATTCAGCCTTCTGGGGACGCCGAGGTAAACATGTCCATGCCACTCAAGTTTGAAGCACCATCCTCTGCAAAGACGCCAGCACCGATTGAAGTTGAGTTTATGTCGCCAGCAAACACACTTACACCCTTCGAGATTGCAGTTTTACCGCCCAAGGTGCAGGTTCCGTTCGGAGTAAAGATAGCCACGCCAATCCCAGTGGCAATGTCGGTAGTAACACCGTTCCATATAAAGGTTATACCATGGGACTACACAGCCGAGGCAAGAAGAAAGGGGAAGGTCAAGTTCGGGAAAGCCGTTGCGGCACAGGGTATGACAAGAACCGGCAGGGTTTACACCCCGGAACATTTGTCCGAGTCAAGCAAACAGGCCTCTAGTCGGCCAACCATCACTGAAACCGGGCCCGGCGATCTCTGGAGAAAGATACAAGCCAAAGAATACTCAGTCATTGATCAGCTGAACAAAACACCGGCACAGATTTCTATCCTTGCTTTGCTACAAAATTACGATGCACACAAGAATGCCTTGCTAAGAGTGCTGAGTGAGGCATATGTACCAAGTAACATTATCAGCGGAGAGATGGCTAACATGGTAGGCCAAGTATTGGAAAGTCACAAAATCACTTTTCACGAAGATGAGCTGCCACCAGAAGGGTTGAGTCACAACAAGGCATTGCACATCAGCGTGCAGTGCGAAGATTATTTTATCACCAGGATCCTGATTGACGGAGGGTCCAGCCTCAACATTTGTCCGCTGGTAACACTCAGGACATTGGCAAAAGGGCTGCATGAGATCAAGGATGGGGCCATCAACGTCAAAGCTTTCGACGGTTCCCAAAGGTCCACTATTGGGGAAATTAGCTTGTGTTTGCAAATGGGGCCTACTTGGTTTGATGTCGATTTTGAAGTAATAGACGTACCAGCATCTTGCAATTTGTTGTTGGGACGACCGTGGATTCATGCCGCTGGGGCTGTAGCGTCAACGCTACATCAGGTAGTAAAGTTTGAGTGGAACCACCAAGAGGTGATCATTCACGGCGACGGTAGTAATCCCCTATACAGTCGCCAGACTATCCCAGCAATAGGAGGCAGAAGAAGGATAGGCGGGGAAACTTACCACCACATCGAGCGAGTCAACACCATTGATAAGGATAAATGGGGGGACAAAAAAATTGAAAGCATACTAAACTGGAGCGGATATGAACCTGGCAAGGGACATGGCAAGAATCTCCAAGGAATCACTAAGCCCATCAAGCTCAAGAAACACGGCACCACCTTCGGATTGGGGTATGAGTACACCTGGAAAGAATTCAACGACTGGTCGCCGCCATGGCGCGGTCCTTACTACCCATTGGAGCAGCCAATACCCCGTTTGGAGCAGACTTTCCAACCGGCCAAGGTTATCTACGGGTCAGAAGAAGAGGAAGCACTGGCAGCAGTCAGGAATTTGTTCTTGGAAGACGATAATATGGATTGTTGTGTCGTTTTTGAGGAGGAGGGGGAGGAAGGCCCTTCCATACAGGCTGTGAGCAGAGGAGCATGCCTCAATTACTGGACCGTCAAAACCACCAGAGCCCGGCGAGCCTCGGGGTAGCAAGGCTGAACAAGCGTCATGCACTATTTTCTTTATTTTTTTGACTTTCCTTTCGCATTTTAAATTTCGCAAGAAAGAGCTCCAATGTTCAAAAACAGTTATGGAATTTATCAAAGCATTTCGGTTTTCTTATAAATCTTACTCTTATTATTTTCTCTCATTACTTTACTTATACAACATTACTATTACTTATCTTGATGAACCAATGACTGTGACATGCAACGAGACAAAGCAACAAACGGACATAGATTCAGAGGAAGATGATATACCGGAAGAGATCGTTAAAGAAGTTGAGAATTTTGAGAACAGACCAAAGTCCAACCTGGACGAGACTGAGATAGTTAACCTGGGAGATGCAGAAAACGTCAAAGAAACACGAATCAGCATTCACCTATCGCCGTCAGAAAAGAAGGAATACACAGAATTTCTAAGAGAGTATGAGGACATATTCGCCTGGTCGTATGATGACATGACTGGGCTAAATACGTCTATTGTGGCACACAAACATCGACTGATCCAACATGTCCACCGGTGAACCAGAAGCTCAGAAAATTCAAGCCAGATATGAGTTTGAAAATCAAGGAAGAAGTCACCAAGCAGGTCAAAGCCAAAGTTCTCAGGTAGTAGGATATCCAACATTGTTAGCCAACATTGTGCCATTACCGAAGAAGGATGGGAAGGTCAGAGTCTGTGTCGACTACCGGGACCTCAACAGGGCCAGTCCAAACGACGACTTCCCTTGCCAAACATACACATCCTGATTGACAATTGCGCCAAGCACGAGTTGCAATCATTTGTAGATTGTTTCGCTGGGTATCATCAGATCTGGATGGATGAAGAAGATGCTGAGAAAACGGCTTTCATTATGCCATGGGGAATGTACTGCTACAAGATGATACCATTTCACCTTAAGAACGCAGGGGCCACCTACATGAGAGCCATGACCACCATTTTCCACGATATGATACACAAGGAGATCGAGGTGTACGTAGATGACGTCATAATTAAGTAAAAAAAGGCCACTGATCACATGGAAGATTTGAGGAAATTCTTCAATAGACTGCGAAGGTACAACTTAAAGCTGAATCCCGCGAAGTGTGCATTTGGGGTTCCAACTGAAAAATTGCTTAGGTTTATTGTGAGTCGCCGGGGAATAGAACTGGATCCATCGAAGATCAAAGCCATTCAAGAATTGCCACCGCCAAAGAACAAGAAGGACGTAATGAGTTTATTGGGGAGACTTAACTATATCAGCCGGTTCATAGCACAATCTACAGTTATCTGTGAGCCAATCTTCAAGATGTTGAAGAAGGATGCCGCCACCGAATGGACTGATGACTGCCAGAAAGCTTTCGACAGAATCAAGAAATACCTGTCAACACCACCAGTCTTAGTCCCGCCTGAACCAGGTAGACCTCTGTTACTCTACATCGCAGTGTTAGATGGTGCCTTCGGGTGCGTCCTGAGGCAGCATGATGAAACGGGAAGGAAAGAGCAGACCATCTACTATCTCAGCAAGAAGTTCACTCCGTACGAGGCCTGTTATTCTCTGTTAGAACGTACCTGTTATGCTCTAACTTGGGTGGCTCAGAAGCTGAGGCACTACTTCTGTGCCTATACTACATATCTCATATCAAGGATGGATCCTTTGAAATACATCTTTCAGAAGCCCATGCCCACCGGCAATCTAGCCAAGTGGCAGATCCTGTTGAGTGAATTCGACATTGTCTACGTAACTCAGAAAGCAGTCAAGGGACAGGCACTAGCAGATCACCTGGCCGAAAACCCCGTGGATGGAGATACGAACCCCTGAAAACGTATTTTCCTTACGAAGAGGTAGCATTCATAGGAGAAGATATTGCAGAATCCTATGACGGGTGGAGAATGTTTTTCGATGGAGCAGCAAATTTCAAAGGAGTCAACATAGGAGCAGTCCTAGTATCAGAAACCGGTCAGCATTATCCGGTGTCTGCCAAACTCAGGTTCTCATGCACCAACAATATGGCCGAGTACGAAGCCTGCATCTTAGGGCTCGAGATGGCTATTGACATGAACGTTCAAGAGTTGCTAGTAATTGGGGATTCAGATTTGCTCATACACTAGGTCCGAGAAGAATGGGCAACCAAGAACTCCAAGATACTCCCTTATCTGCATCATGTACAGGAGTTGAAGAAGAGGTTCACAAAGACAGAATTCTGACATGTTGCCAAAATCCATAATGAGTTCGCTGATGCATTGGCTACCCTGTCATCCATGATACAACATCCGGACAAAAACTTCATTGATCCCATTCCAGTAAAGATCCATGATCAGCCAGCTTACTGTGTTCATGTCGAAGAAGAAGCAGATGGAAAACCTTGGTTTCATGATATCAAGGAGTACTTGGAAGAAAGAGAATACCCAGAACTTGCAAACGCTACTCAGAAGCGCACACTTTGAAGGTTGTCCAACAATTTCTTTCACAGCGGAGAAATCCTATATAGGAGGACTTCTGACTTGGGACTATTAAGGTGTGTCGACGCAAAAGAAACATCCAGGCTGTTAGAAGAAATTCATGCCAGGACCTGCGGTCTACATATGAACGGCTTTGTTTTGGCAAAGAAAATACTCCAAGCTGGTTACTTCTGGATGACTATGGAGACAGACTGCATCCAGTATGTCCGAAAATGCCATCGCTGTCAGATACATGCAGACATGATCAGGGTACCCCCAAACGAGCTTAATGCAACAAGCTCACCATGGCCATTCGCCGCCTAGGGAATGGATGTTATCTGACCAATCAAACCTGCCGCATCAAACGGACACAAGTTTATCCTAGTGGCAATTGATTATTTCATCAAATGGGTCGAAGCAACATCTTACAAAGCAGTAACCAAGAAAGTCGTGGCAGACTTCGTCTGCGACCGTATCATTTGTCGTTTCAGAATTCCAGAGTCCATCACTACTGATAATGGCTCCAACCTCAACAGTGACCTGATGAAAGCCATGTGTGAAACCTTCAAGATCAAACACAAGAATTCTACAGCCTACAGACCGCAGATGAACGGAGTCGTAGAGGCCGCCAATAAGAATATCAAGAAGATACTAAAGAAGATGATAGAGAAGCATAAGCAGTGGCACGAGAAACTATCATTTGCTTTATTGGGGTACCGCACCACAGTCCGCACATAAATCGGGGCAACTCCTTATATGCTGGTTTATGGTACAGAAGCCGTCATTCCCACCGAGGTAGAAATTCCTTCCTTGAGGATCGTACAAGAAGCTGAGCTCGACGATGCATAGTGGGTGAAAAGTCGTTACGAGCAGCTAGCTCTTATAGATGGGAAGAGAATGAATGCAGTTTGCCACAGTTAGCTTTATCATAACAGAATGTCTAGAGCCTTCAATAAAAGAGTCAAGCCGAGAAAGTTCACACCGGGGAAGCTGGTGTTAAAGAAAATTTTCCCGCATCAAGATGAAGCCAAAAGTAAATTCTCTCCTAACTGGCAAGGCCCATACATGGTTCACCGGGTTCTAACAGGAGGAGCCCTTATACTTGCAGAAATGGATGGAGAAGTTTGGCCAAAACCGATCAATTCAGATGCAGTCAAGCGTTACTATATGTAATCTTATGTTTTCCTATATGATATAATTTGAACTACGTCTGACCTGATTCCCGTTTAAGAGGGGATACGTAGGTAGCCTTATGGGTTCGGTCACAATTCAATAAAATTGTCACTTCCCCCCGAAATTGGAAACTGGGGCAGAATTTTGAGGAGGACCCTCAAAATTTCGAAGTAATTTCAACCGATCATCGCAAGCAGCCGTCAGAAGCGTCAACCCGTTAAACTGGGGCAGAATTTTGAGAGGACCCTCAAAATTCCGTAGCAGGAGTGGTTGCAATGTCCTGAACCACGTCACAGTCGTCGGTTCATCTAAAAGCTATTTCTTAACTATATACTTATGTCATATTTTTTTACAAACTCATGCGTGTTTATTATCGAAATCGCTTTGTTCAGCAACGCTACCCCAATGATACATACCGTATCCCCAGATCAAGGCCGGGCAGGGCAAGCAAGGCCAGTAGGGATACGAACTAACCTCCCCTTTACAAAACTCATGATTTTTCTTTGGATGCAGGCACCCGAGTCGCAAAATCATCAAACATATTATACACTCATATTGTTCAAGAACACAACTCTCATAACCATCGCACCTATTCACAGTTGCTATCCGCACGCAATATCCCCAGCAGCCACAATATCGCAATCAGATAAGAAAACACTATTACCGTTTATCTCTTGCATAAGGCTACTATTCTGCCTTCCGAGACTAAGCACTGTCTCCATCTGCATCTCCTGCATTGCATAAGGCTACTATTCTGCCTTCCGAGACTAAGCAATGTCTCCATCTGCATTTCCTGCATTGCATAAGGCTACTATTCTGCCTTCCGAGACTAAGCACTGTCTCCGTCTGCATCTCCTGCATTGCATAAGGCTACCATTCTGCCTTCCGAGATTAAGCACTATCTCTATCTGCATGGCTGAAAGATCGCCACTTCATTTACATTTGCATGGCTGAAAGATCGCCACTTTATTTACATCTGCATGGCTGAAAAATCACCACTTTATTTACATCTGCATGGCTGAAAGATCGCCACCTATTGCATTTCATGGGCTGAAAGATCGCCACCTACTGCATTTCATGGGCTGAAAGATCGCCAAATCATCCGAGGGCGTCATCGTTCGGAGGCACCATTTTCATAGCCCGAGAACACCATGCCATGGCATGAGGATCCCTTTAATCTTTTGCATATCATTATTCAAAGGCATCATGGTTCGGAGGCATCATTCTCATAGCCCAAGAGCATCATTTCATAGCCTACGAATCCTTTATTATACGCTTTATGGCCCAGACGTCATGGTCTGAAGACGTCATCCTAACCGTCCAAAGACAGCATTCATGGTCCAACGGGAACTTGCATCATGTTTAAATTTACGCACAATATATGCTTGTATGGCTCATTTGCAGGTAAACCGGCGAGCAACGGCCGTCTCGACAGGAGCGATTCCGCCCCAGTTCCCGCAGCCTTACTAAACCTTAACCATTCATCCCAGCCTGAATATTGCGTCCGTTCTTGAGGAGTCTCCATTGGCATACTCCGCCAACGGATCCTGAACTACATACGGCCTGATTCTTATAAAACCAGGGATATGTAGGCAGCTCATAAGCCGGAGCACGGCCAGATTCTCTTCAAAATATTTTGTTCGGTCAAAATTGGTCATCATGTCTTTACCCGACAACTCTTTCATCCTTCCCGGTTAAAGAGGGGCAGCTATTGATACCTAATTTTTCCCTGTATAGTTTTTATATGCGAAATATCTTTAAAATAGCATATATACGCATATATAAGTATATCCTAGCATTTTTACTATTTTTTCATAATTTTAAGGTTTTTAAAATGATTTATTTCCCTTTTTCATCTATAAAAACCCAATGATTATTTTCATAATTATTATTATTGGTGGTTTAATTATTAGAATTTTATATTTATGCTAAAATGTAGCTAACAAAATTTTTGTATATTTTTATAAATTTATTTGATATTTTAAATCTAAATTGCATATAATTGCAATATTAGCCTATTTTAAGATTTAATTGCATTTTATACTTACAAAATTGATTACGGTATTTTTAATCTAATATTTACATATTATTCATTAATTTAGTATCTTTAGTTTGTTTCCAGAAAATATTTTACTATTTTTTATAAATATAAAAGGGGAAAAGTGGCTATTTCATTAATTGGTTTTCACCCGTTTGAATCTGAATCCCTTAATCAATAAAAGGCACGCCCCTTTTTCACAAAGACACGATTTGACAATCCTTCACTTCACAACTCACAACCTCTTCTGAACTCATACTTACTCATAATAATATTCTCTCTTTACCTGCACTGTGGCCTGTTCACAAGACCTATTGCTTTTTCTCTATTTGTTTCTTTAAAACTGGTATGTCCTAATTTAAGCTACAACATCATCACAATGTGTTTATTTACAGCTTTTGTATCCATGTCTACTTTACTGCTACTGCAGAGTTAAATATTTAAACTAGCATGTTGATTCCTTTCTGTTTGTTTGTAATGAATCCCTACCCCTATTACCCCTATGTGTTTTGAGTTATGACTTGAGGCATGGCAATGTAAGT
>NW_017678347.1:12696-17024 GCF_001879085.1 Nicotiana attenuata
AGTGTGAGGCACCTAAGAAGATGGGTTTGAAGTCAAGTAACCAGAGATTGGTAAGGAGCTTGAAATTATCAAGGGGAAGGTGTTAGGCACCCCTCAGGATCCACTAGTGTGGTTCCCGCAAACTATTGTTGTGACTGTAAATACAATAACACATAGGACAGTAAGAGGTGTTCAAAGCAATGAGAGCGGAGTTTGGACATAGTCAGGTAGATTCGTAGTACACAATATTATTATTATTATGGAAAGACTAAAGGAGTTTGATTTTCTTAAAGAAATAGTTTTAACAAGATTTAAAAAAATTACAAAAGAACAAAGGGAAAAGGGGAGGGGGGGGTCGCTGTAAGGTTTATTAATAATATGGATACCACACACAACATTCGCCGTAATACTCCTCCAATGAGGGGCTACACGTGATGTTGTCTGCGAGGTGGTCATCTATGCCAATTTAACCTGATATTCCCCCGTTAAGGTATTGAAGCGCGGAATGGGTCTTGTGTACTAATTGATGCTATTAACCCGCCCCACACCCTATTCAATAGCCCCCGGAGGTACTTGGGACTAACTTAATTCATAAGGGAGTGAGAAAATATTGGCTGTATTTTGTGGTTACAATATACTGAAGGCGCACCAAGGCAAAAAACCACATTGTCAAAGTTGTGGGGAAACGCATATAAGCCATATAAAAGGCTCAAATACAAACCTCCCTTTGAAACAGAGAAAGCAAGTGTTAGCATGACTTTACACATACTGTTTAAGGTCTAATTTAAAACTTTTAAGGGTTGAGGCAAACCCTGATTTTTAATCATAGTTTCAGATAAGCAGACCCGAAACAGGCCCTACCTGTTGTTGTGTAGCTAATTAAATCTGATTTAGTTGTATTAAAATTTTAACCCTATGGTTTTTGCCTAAGTTGTTGGAACCGAAAGAAAAATCCTATAGCATGATATCTACTGATTTCAGAAACACTGAATTAAACCTGAAGATAATAACCAATTTAAGAAAAAAGTTGTCAAGTTTATTAAAGATAAGGCGTGTTTAGCCAAAAGATCCAATAAAGTTCTTGCAAAACTGGTAAAAGGCCTTATTACTTGGTTTTAGACTTAGAAGCGAGTGAGGCGATTCAAATTTGGTTAAAGCTCCTATAGGCAATGCTTTTCTATGCCGTTTGTTGACTTTAAAACCTTTGACGGACATATGAGAAACCAGAAATTCCTAACAAAATGATATCTAAGGAGTTGTCATTTCTTAATAACGAAGAACCAATGAATATCTAATCGCAATTGAATATTTAGGCCTAGTAAACATGTTTGCCCTAGTGAAAAGTGGGGATATGCCAAAAAATCAGAAAGGACTTACTAGGCAATATTCTCCTTACATGCAATGTGATTGCCAATCTATAGACATGGTATCCTTATTATGGGACATGGCAGAAATCCTAATGACATCGGTTATCTTACATATGGAGGATGCCTGAAATTAAGAAAATTCCCTATAGGCAGGTTATCCACATAGTTGAGGATGCAGAAGTCCCCTATAAGACATATATCTACAATGTGGGAATTTAAAATCTATAGGATCATGGTATCTACATATCAACTGAGAGTGTAGAAATCAGAAATCTATAGGCAGTTTTATCTTACACATATGAGAGTGCAGAACTAAGTCAGAAATTCCTATAGGCAGGTTTTTATCTACAATGAGAAAAAAGTGCAGCAAACTCACGAAAATTCCCTAAGGCAGGTTATCTACCCCTTTTTGCATGCATGGTTACCATTCCCTTTTTCATTAGCCATCCCCAGGAGTTTATTACAAAATTAGATTACAGCCCAGAGAATGAAGATAGAAAAGAAAACATAGCCAGTCAGGAATTAAAAGAAGGTACAACTAAGGGAGAGCCTGAAATTCCAGGCTTCCTGTCTGAAGTATGAAGTGAACCAGAAGCTCCCAAGAAAATCCATGTTTCAAAGGCTTTTCTTCCTTCATTTGGAGTGTGCTCAGAGTTTTCTAAGAGTTCATAATGAAACTTCGGTGCAGTGCTTCACCTGTATCAGCCCAAATGTATACCGATTAAGAACATAGTGGCACGTGTGGAAGGGGCCAAGCCCTTCAGGTTGTCAACATTTGAAGGGAACTCATAGTCCAAGGCAGGCTCAACTAAGAGTGGGGGTAGAACTTAAGGACTAAAGAGAAGAGGCAAGTGAGAAGCAGAATCTGAAGCTGGGAAAAAGGGAAAAGGGAAACATCTAAATCAGTACACCATAAGGGGAATAGGGAATGGGGAAGTTGCAGAGGAAAAAGCAGGCTTGGTGGGCCAATCCAGCCAATGGGAAGATGCTGGCAGCACCCTTAGCCTGTAAAACATATTTTGTTTAGAGGTTCAGATCCCCCATGGATAACTTAATTCAGGACAACTAAGCTAAAGGATGGAACAAAGACAACTTGGATCGAGCCACGGGCCGAGACAACCTATGTAAGATTTCAAGTTACTTTTTAATACTTTTCATTAATTAAATTTATTCATATAATAGTTGTAACTTTTTTGCAGAATACTTTCAAACAATCCTTGGAGGAGTTCATTCAAAGCCAACCAACTGATGATCAAGGAAAGCCAATCCAACCATCCCAAAAGAATTATACGGACTTGTGGATTAAGGCGGCTGGTGGCGTACATAAGGGAAGAGTTTACGGCCTTGGATCAGAGTTTAGTTCTAGTCGTCGTTCTTTTGGATCTGGTGGCTCTTCTTCCTCAAGGTCCTCGATTAATCAAGATGAGTTTGAGGTATTGAATAGAAGAATAGCAGAGATCACTGAGTTGTATGCACAGGAAAGGGCTGTGCGGGAGGAGGAGACAAAGCGAAGGGAGGAGGAGACAAAGCGAAGGGAGGAAGAAGATAGGCGGAGGGAGGAAGAGGAGAGGCGGAGGGATGAAGAAATGAGGCGAAAGGATGTTGCATTTACACGTGTCACTGGTGACGTTGAAAGTCTCAAGGCCCAACTAAACTACCTCTTAGCATCTGGTGGATTTCTTGTGTCACGTTCTCCATCATGCTCTAACAAGACTAAGGAGTAGTTTCTTTTATTAATATGATTTTGGGTAGGACTATGATGTTGGATGTTATGTATCAATTGGATAAGATTGAATGCTGAATTTCTTATTTGAATGTTAAGTTGCATTATTGGTTTCTAGCATTTTCAATTTTGGTTGGTTGTTAATTAACGAAATGGATCGGAAGATGCTGATCCTTGTGTGTGAATGTTTAATTGTATTTAGGTTGTTGGTGGTTGTATTTTTTTTGGTAGGTGGTGCAGTATATTTATAGCATTGTGCACAAAAATAATTTCCAGATTTCCCACGGAATTGCCACTGATTCCGTGGGAAGGTTCGTCACTTTAGTTGCTGAACTTGCATATTTCCCACTGATATCGGTGGGAAAGTTCATACTTTTTTTCATAATTTGCATTTATCCCACTGATATCGGTGGAAAAGTTCATACTTTTATTTTCAAAATTAACACACGGATATCGGTGGGAATGTTCATACTTTATTTTTCAGAACTTGCAAATTTCCCACGGTTATCAGTGGGAAAGTTCATACTTTATTTCCAGCTCCCCGTGCATTTTTCCGATCACTTCCCTGACTAATGTAATAAAATCAATAAAAATTACTAATAATAGTTCAAACTGATTGTTGGTGAGAAATTTCATTATTTTTCCTATTAAAGTTTCTCTGGGAAAACCGTGGGGAATTTTCCACCGCTTCTCTGGGAAGATATTTCCCACCAGGCGTTTTCCTGGTGACTCGTTTCGGTGGGAGCGGTGTGAAAACTCGATTTTCCCACCAGTTTCCCACTGATTTCTCCATGGGAAATCCATGCATTTCTAGTAGTGGAATAGATTTGAAAGAATGGTTCTCAACTAGAAGTTTTAAATTTGAAAGGTTTGACCAAGTTTTGACTTGTTAATATTTGACCCCGAATTGGATTTCTGATGGTTCTGGTAGCTCCGTTGGATGATTTTGGACTTAGGAGCGCGTCCGGATTCTGATTTGGAGGTCCGTGGTAGAATTTGGCTTGAAATGGCGAAAGTCGAAATTTTAGAAAGTTTGACCGGGAGTGGACTTTTTGATATCGGGGTCGAATTCGAATTCACTTCATCGAACACCCTTTCGAACCTTGCGATCATCTCCTTGTCAGGTTCTATCACCACAGAATTTGGCATTGCTGTTGCTGGGCGTCGTTTAGTCCAGGCCGGACGAAGGAACGGGAAAGGCGAGGAATAGGTTTTGGAAGGGGTCACACTCTCTTCTTCATCTTTTTGGCTCTCCTTAT
>NW_017678347.1:19090-22457 GCF_001879085.1 Nicotiana attenuata
TGTGTGTGTGTGTGTGTGTGTGTGTGTGTGTGTGTGTATCGGGTTGCACGCCGCAACGAGCCTTATGGCTATGTGTATATGGATCGGGTTGCACGCCGCAACGAGCCTTATGGCTATATATATGTGGATTGGGTTGCACGCCGCAACGAGTATTGTACATTGCTGAGTGATGTTGAATATTGAGCACGGTAAGAGAGAAATGCGAGACAGTGAGATTGAGTACTTTGAGAGTGTGAGAACATGAGTTCATCACTGAGAGGCATTGCATTTGACATGCGTACTTGTGATACATGCATAGAGATGCATTTCCTTTTGCTGCTTGGTTTTGGTGACATTTATGATTTTACTTGTATCTTGACATGTAGGCATAGAGATGTACTTTCCTCATGCTATCTGAAAATGAAACATTTACCTGATGAAAAGTTTTTGGGAAAAAGTTACAGTTTTCAAACTTACTCACATTTTTGATGATTTCGGTAAAGGATTTGGATTTTCATTGATATAATTGAAAAGCGAAACTGTTTTGCAAAACTAGCTTTTTATCTCTAAGATACTTCTTTATTTACTTGCTTTACACTGTTATGAACTGCTATTGGTTATTTGTGTTGGACCCGACCTATGTTCCAGCTCGTCACTACTTTCAACCTAAGATTAGGTTTGTTACTTTTTGAGTACACGGGGTAGGATGTACTCATACTACACTTCCTGCACATTGCGTGCAGATTTCGGATGCTAATGTTGCTGTGCATTGCGGGAGCTGGATTCGAAGGTGTACCTGCATTGATGTTGTAGCTGCCTCTTATTCATGGTAGCTTTAGATTATAAAATTCTGTTTATGTACTTTTCAAACAGATGATGTATTTACTTCACACAGTTTTTATGAACTCCATTCTTAGAAGCTCATGATTTGTACTACGAGTCCTTGGGAAATATAATAGATCCAGATAATTTAGTTTGTTTAATTGACTTATTAGCAATATTGGAATTGGATAGTTGTTAGTTGGTTTACCTAGCGGGTTGGGTTAGGTACCATCACGACTAGTGGATTTTGGATCGTGACAAATGCATTGTTGAGCAAAAACAGCATTGAAGGTTGTGATTAACCCCAATTTATGCAGGAAGGCTCCAGTGGGTAGCCTATTTTGAGCAAGCAGCCATATAAAGTTTTTAATTTTGTTAGAAACTTTTTAGCTTCCATATCCAGTTAAAGTTACCTTCCTCCTCTTTCAACAGATTCTCTTTATTGTTACTAAGGAAAGTATAGGTTGACTGGTGGTGAAAGACCTATTTGGAGTCATCCCCCATATTAGTCTATCTTCCTTGGTAGAGTTAGTATACCCATCTGCTAGTCTTGTTGCATGTATCCCAGCCTTTGAGAATACATTTCCAGGTTGGAGATTTGGGCTTCTTGGGGTATGGTTTCAGTTACAGTGCTTAGAGATCAGGACTCTAGCCCATAAACTATAGGTGTTATGGTAGATCCTCCAGACCAGCCCAGCATGGGAGGCTTTGTTTTTATACTCAGCTTTCTGCAAACCCAGCCCACCATGAGACTTCTACCTAGTGACTTTGTCCCAGCTAACCAGGTACATGTTTTTCTTGTTTGGAGTGGTGCCCCATATAAAACTCCTCTGAATTCTATCAATTTGGTTTGTAGTCTTGGTGGGCAATTTGATGTATTGCATAACATGGCTTGGGATGCTGCTGAGGGAGGCTTTGGCAAGGATGATTCTTCCAATCATATTCAGATAATTTATTTTCCAGCCAGCTAGTTTAGATTGCATATTATCTAGTATGAATTGGAAATCACTACCGGTGGGTCTCCTATGGAACATAAGGAATACTAGGTACTTCCCAAAGGATGTTGTAGCTTGGATTGAAAGGGTATTTGTAAGGCATTCCTTTGTGTCCGGCTTAATGTTAGAGAAGAAGAGAACCCTGGACTTGGTGAGATTGATTTTTTGCCCAAAAGACTCATTGAAGGACTGCGTGATAGAGTAGATTGTGGTGCAGTTCCTAATGTTTGCTTTTGCAAACAGAGTAAGGTCATCCGTAAAGAAGAGACGGGAAATTTTTGGGACAGGCCTACTAATACTAATAGAGACATTGTTTATCCTGGACAGCTTTATCTATTGACCTGGAGAATGAACAGGTAAGGAGAGATTAGGTCCCCTTGTGTAATACCCATAAAAGGCTTGAAGGTGTCAGTTTTGCCACCATTCACTATGATGGAGATATTTGATGAGCTAATGCAGGGTAGGATTAACTTAGTTAGCCCAGGAGGGAAGTTGAAGGCATGCAGTGTGTCTCTAATGAAGGACCACTTCAGCCTGTCAAAGGCTTTCTCTAAGTCAATTTTGAGAATCATATGAGCCTGATTTTCCTAAAATGGGTGGTGTATTCTTGGACTATGATGGCATTGTCTGAGGCCCTTCTATTAGATATGAAACTAGCCTGGCTAGAGCCAATTATAGCACGGAGAAGAGGCTTGATCCTATTGATAATGATCTTAGTGATGGTCTAGTAGATGGTGTTACAAAGCCCTATTGGTCTGAAGTTTTTGAGCATAGTGGCTTGGGGACACTTGGGGATGAGACAAAAGAGAGTTTGGTTCATGATCTCATCCATGGAGTGTGTGTCAAAACATGACTTGCAGAAGTCAACTACTGAATTCCCCACAATGCTCCAGTATCTTTGGTAAAAGAATGGATGGAGCCTATCATGGCCAGGTGCCTTGGAAGGTTTAAAGGAGAAGATGACCATTTTGATTTCTCTATCCTCAAGGGGCTTATCCGAGCTATCTCTTTGATAGTCTAAGGTTTAAAGGTTCTTGGGTGTGGGAGAAAGTGTAGAGGCCCCTTAAGAATTGCATTATAGAGGCCTTGATGTCCCCTTGGTCATAGAACCAGTTTCCTACTATCCTCTTTGTAGGGACGATGATCTTGTTCCTTCTTCTCCTATTGAAGGTAGAGGTGTGAAAAATTTAAGTGTTGGCATCACCTCCAGTTAGCCAATTGACCCTAGACTTGAGTTTCCACAAGTCTTCCTCATTTTCTAGGATGGATTCAAGTTCTCTGGTCAGGTTACTTTCCAGATTCAACAGGTAATTTTTGGTATCCCAATAATTCTGACCAGGATCCTTCTCTTTTGTGGAAGATGTTACCAAAGGTATGTCTGATCCACTGGGTCAGTAGGTTTTTAAGGTTGTAGTTGATTGGATTAGGGGGAGGTATTGGTGAAGGTCTCATTGATGATATTAGAGAAGGCGCGGTGGCTAGTCCACATTGACTCAAACCTGAAGGGCCTGTTAGAATTATTGAAAGAATCCTCTTTAGCATTATTTGAACAGGGCAGTGATCTGAGTGGG
>NW_017678348.1:0-22456 GCF_001879085.1 Nicotiana attenuata
CCTTTTGGGAATTGGGTATTGCATTTTTTGAAGAGTCGCCACCTAACAATTTTTAAGGTGCGTTAGGGCACCTACAGGGTTTATCTACAACTACGTTTGATAACCAAAGATAGGGTAAGGGCTTGAAATTATCCTAAGGGGAAGGTGTTAGGCACCCCTCAGGATCCACTAGTGTGGTTCTTGGCCAGACAGTTTTTGTGAATTTGTGCAATTAGCAAGTAGATATGTAAGGCTCACATAGCAGGGGATTTAGGTGAAAATACATAAGCGTTCGAAAAACTTTTAATAAAAGAAAGGTTTTGAAAAGAGTTATAATCTAAGCATGCTTATGAATTTAAAGGGGTCCTAGGTTTGTTTGTAATATGGATCACATTAATGCAATACCCGGTATGACACTCCTCAAAAGAGGGGATACACATGGTATTAGCGCACTGGTTATCATATCCATATCTACCCTTTTCCGCCCCGTGAAGGTAATTAAAATGAGGGTTGGTCTCGATTCTTATTGCATGCTGTTACCCGTCCCTTCCTATCAGTCCCAGAGGAATTTAGGACTCCTATTCCTAGAACCTGAGGTTCTAGGCAGACCCTCAAGTTCAAAGGCAAAAAATACTAAAGCGATATACAAAACATATAAGACTGCATTTAGAGGGGGAAACATATAAGCAAGTAGAAGGCTCATGTATACCTCCGCAGATAATGCACATAGACAGCATGGCTTATACGCAGTTAAGGTCTGAATTTGAAATCTTAAAGCAAGGTGTTTGAGCGATAACATCAGAACCAGATTTATCACATGACTCAAAAAAGAAGTCCGTATCAGGTTTTGCCTACTGATTTTAACAGTTGATAATTAAACAAAGGCAGTTCCAGTTTTATTAAAGTTATTACCTAAGGCTTGCCTAGGCGCAAAGCGAGACGCGGCAGTTATCCCAAGTTATTAAGAACAGTTTGGAGGTTATTCCTTACCTAAAACATGCTGTTCTAGTTGCAGAGATGGTCACCAATTTTATTCAGAAGCATCACAATGTGAAAATTATTACTTTACTACCTTTTCATGAATCAGTAATCAACTAGGCGTTTTAAACGAAATGCAAATAGGATCGTAGGACATGATATCTAATATGCACATGCAAATGGAAGAGTCCCTAAGGCATGATTTCTAAGTGTACATAATAGTTGCAGGATTTTTGAAATAACAACTTTTTATACCAATGTTGTTATTGCCCTAAGAGCAGGATTTCTAAGTGATAGACATAAAGCATGGACTAATGAATGAAGTGTTGAAGCAAGAAACAAAGGTCCTAAGAGCATGATTTCTAATGCATAATGAATCCTAAACATGGTTTCTATTGCACAATTAGGAATATAAACCTAATAACATGCTTTCTACCCTTTAACAACTATGTCATGCATATTTTCCATCCCTTTTCGCTAGCGACCCCAATACCTGTTTACAAATTATTACAGACCATGTGATAGAATTACATAAGAACTGAAAAATAAGAAGTTACAACCATAGGAAGCCTGATTCTGACTTCCTCTTTGAGTTATGTAATAAACTACCTCAAATGCTAATATTATTCTGGGTGTGTTAGAGTTCCTTAAGGACCTCAAGGGATCCCGGGCAGTGCTCACACCCAAATTGCATAACCAAGAATAGGTGCCGTCTAGGTTCAGAGGGAGCTCAAGGGTCCCAAAGAAAGGCTCACACAAGAGGGGCAGAACCTAATGATCTAAGAGTGCATGTGAGAGTGCTTGAAATAGTTTTAAAAAACAACATGTTTGAAATAAGTTTGTAGAACAGTAGAAGAGTTTTGAAAGGGAGCAAGGGATAGGAGCAACAAAACCACGAGAGGAGTACATGCTTCAGCAGTTACAAACAGGGGAGTAGGGGTTGGGGACATAGAGGACCCAAAACAGAAACACATAATTAGTCATGAATCAAGTACATTAGAAGACATGCTAGTTGAGGGACATAAGCAGGAACAAGTAAACATACTAATTACATTTGAACAAAAGAGGGCAGAATTTTAAGCATGCCGAGTAAAGCAGTAAACAAAAAGTGCAACAACATGAGCCATTAAGTCAGTGAAAAAAGAGACAATGATTGACAACAAGGAAACACATAGGTTTGAGTTTCAGAATTTAAACTAGGGACATACCAGTTGAAGAAGCAAAGTGCAGGGAAAGAAAAGTAAAGCAATCAGAATTCCACAGTCCAGCCTTGGCTTTCAGCCGACTAGACAAGGCGGTAGCACAAGTAGTAGAGAAAGAAAGAGAGTTTGAATGTGTAAGTGTGTGTTTTGAACTCAGTTGTTCGTCTGTTTAGAGAAGAGAGGATAGGGTATTTATAGCTTTGAAAACGAGTAGAAAATAAGGTAACAAGTAAAGTTTTAACACAAATATAGAAATAATCATAATTAGAATCCCATTAATACAAGTATTTCCCTTTAATCAAGGAATTACTACTTAACGGGTACTAACAGGGATAATTAAGGAAAGAAAATCAGTTTGAGAAAGATTGATTCTTACCATATAAAGGGGGTAGTAAAGGTATAGAGTATATAATTGAGTCTAAGTACATAATATACTTAATTTGGGGAAAGGATTCAGCAGGGGTGAAACATCACGGCTAATAAAGGAAGGGAATCACTCAATTTAAACAAACAAGTAAAATTAGGGGTTTATAAGAAAACCTTTGCAATCAATCGTAACTTGAGGAAATCAAGATCAATCAAGAAGGAATCATGATTCTGCAATTCAACATATAAATAGAAAAGAATGAACAGGCGTATCGGACATGCAGTGTCAAACATATTGACAAAAAGGAGAAAACTAGATGAACATAAACGTATAGAAGTGACATGAATAGGCTAAGGACTACTCAAAGCATGGTAATCAACAAGGTCAAGCAGTCATGGCTCACACATAGAACCAAAATAAAGAAACCAGTCTAACACATAGTAACATGTAAAGGAGATCAGGCCAACACATAGAAACGAGTAAAGAGAGCCTTTAAAAACTCACAGTCACAAGTGAGAAAAGTTTTAGGAAATTAGGGTTTTAACAAAAACGGTAAGAACTCAGACTCAGTCAAGACAAACAAAGGAAAGGGTTTAACCATGAAGAATTCAATCGAAACAGGCATACGTACAAAAGACAGTTTCAGAACCCTGGATAAAACCAAAGATACTTAGGGTTTTAACACGATGAACCAGGTAGAAGAAAAACATAAACAAATCGTTTAAACGTAGTAAAATCATAAAACAACACTGAAAACACTTAAGAGGTTCATAACATACACAGGTCTAAGATAGATCTGAAAGAAAATCGGAAATCCTTTAAAGTTAGGGTTTCGGAGAACCCAGAAAAAATGAGAAAGACTTCGAAAAGTTATCGATCTAGCCGGAAAAGCCATGGATGGCCGGGAAAAGACCGTAGATAGAAGTTGAGCAAAGACTGGACTAGATCTCTTTGAGATCTTTCCATGAAATCACGAAAACAGGCAACCAGGAGACATAGGAGACCGATACACGTCTCAAACAACCATTGGAGTCCATGGATTGTGTGAGAATCGAAGGGGATTAGGGTTGGTTTGGGTGGCGGCGGTTAGGGTTTGAGTGAGGTTGCAGAGGGAATTGGAGAGGAAGGGGATTCAAGGGCGGCGGGTTGGTGGAAATGAACTAGGTTAAGGGGGTCGTTTGGGTTTATTTTAGGCAGGTGGAATGGTGGCCGTTGATCATTCAGATCAGCGGCCCAGATTAAATGGGGTAGGTAGGGATCCGGGTTTGGGTAGGGTTTAATTAGAAATTGGGCCGGGGAATTGGGGGTCTGATTTGGGCTAGATTCGAAATACAAAAGGGGTTGTTATTTAAATAGCCAGTTTTCCCTTATTAATTTATAAAAAGTAGTAAATGGCTTCTGAAAAATAAATTGAAAGTACTAAAGTGATTTATAACTTATAATTAACAATTTAAAAATACAGGATCTAATTTTATGCGTCTAAAACATAATTAAACTTTAAAATGGCTAATATTGCAATTATGTGCAATTTAGCTTTAAAATTAATGATTAAATTGTAAAAAAAATTTGAAAATTACTTTAGCCATATTTGGCATAAATATAGAAATACAATAGATGAATTATCAAAAATAATAATTTTGGCAATAATTATTGGGATTTTATGGATAAAAAAGGGGAAATAAATCAATTAAAAAAAACCTTTAAAAATATGAAAAAATAATAAAACCCTTGGACATGCTCATATATGCATACATATGCTATTTTGAAGGTGTTTTGCATATTAAATATATATAGGGAAAAATTGGGTATCAACATCAAAATGAGATGCTGAAAAAATAAACCTAGGAACATGATATCTAATGCATGGCATGCTTAGAATGTGTTAATGAAAGAGCATTTATATATAGTAGTTCGAAATTAGGTAAAATAAGGCAAGAATCATAGTAGCACAATAATTATAGAACCAAATACTAATCAGAATCAAATCAATGCAAGTACCCCTTTAATTAAGGGGGTAATCAATCAACGGTAATAGGTAGAAATGATTAAGGAAAGAAATCAAATAGAGTATAAGGTATAAAATAGACAATTAGGGGTAAGTACATAGGGGTTTAATTAAGGAAACAACTAATGAAGAATCAGTAAAGTACTCGATTCACCAAATAAGGTAATAAAACAAAATAAAGTTGCAGAGTATGGAAATAATCGACAATCAGCACATAGTAAATCAGGGAATCAGGGATTCAAAATCACTCATTTAAGGGGAGTAACAAGTAAACAAGTTAACAGGAGGATCGAGACTTTACAGGGAAGTTTTCAAATCAGGCCAAGAAAAAAAGAGTTCAGAGTCAATCAAAGAGAGAGTTTTAGCATATAAAAGGAATGGAATGGGAGTAACCAAACACATCATGCAAAGAGGCAAGTATTGACCAGTTAAGATGAACACAAACATAAAGAGGTGATATAAGTTAGGCATAAGAAAACTCAGTAGAACATGTTCGAGGCAAGATAATCGTAGAAACTTAAACAAGAATCGAGTAGTCATGCTAACACACAGAATCAAACAAAGAAATCTTAGAAACTTAGGGCTTTTAACATAGGCGAGTTGAAAAGGTAGTAGAATCATAGAATTAGTCGAAATATGCAAGAGATAGAAATTTAAACATAAAGAATCAGTTTAAACACAGTTTTAGAAGAAGTTCCGAAAACCCTAATTCTAGAAGAAGGTGAAAACACTTTGAAATCGATGATTCTTGTAAAAGAGTTTCAAGAACAGTGTAAAATACTAAAGAAACCAAATCGAATCGTCCTAGATCTGTATACAGGAAGAAATTAGGGTTTCAGAAGAAATCCATATAGAGATGCAAGAACCTGTATAGAATCTCAAGGATCGTGCCACATACAGCGTGATTTTGCTTGAAATCACACCGGAGTAGCCAAGAACAGGAAAGTATCAAACCCTAGATGCAAGTAGACGTGGCCCGGGGCCCTTAAAGACCTTAGAGAAGGCAAGTATGGCAATAGAGGAGCCATTGGAGGCTTAGGAGTTGAAGGGAGATCATTGGAGAAGACCTGAGAAAGAGGTCGGCGGTTAAAGGAGCTAGGGTTAGGTTGAGTGGTTGAGAGAGGAGAGGAGATGAGAGAATACAGTGGCGGCGGATTCAGAAAATGAGATAGGGTTAGGGGGTCGTTTGGAATAAAAAAGGAAGGGATTAATACGGGTCGTTGATCTGAGAGATCAACGGCCAGGATTTAATTGGTGCTGGGTCGGGTACGCGGGTTCAGGGTTTGGGTCGGGTAGTTTAATATGAAGTTGGGCTGTGGTTGGGTTTAAATTGGGCTACAATTGAAATGCAAATCTGGCTATATTTTAAATAGCCAATTTTCCCCTATATAATTTATAATAAATAACCGCTAATTTCTAGAAAATAATTTTGTATACTAAAATGATTTAAAATATATATTTAACATTTTAAAAATGTAGAAGGTCGATTTTATGTATATAAATGTAATTATACATTAACAGGGCTAATATTGCAATTATATGCAATTTAGCTTTAAAAATGCAAAATGCAATTATAAAATGCACAAAAAATATTGTAACCATATTTTGGCATAAATATAGAATTTAAATGACTAAATCACCACAACAATAATTTGAGGGGTAATTATTGGGGATTTTATGAGCAAAAGGGAAGGAAATAAATCAAATTTAAAAACCTTAAAAATAGGTAAATTATAAAAACCTTGTGCATGCTTATATATGCCTGTATATGCAATTTGGAAGGTATTTATGCATATAAAAATATAGGAAAAAATTAGGTATCAACAGGCATGATGTATATCTTAGTAGCAGTGAACTACGTCTCAAAATGGGTCAAAGAAGTTACCTTACCAAACAATGAGGCAAGGAGTGTAACCGCCTTCTTGAAGAAGAACATATTACTCTGTTTGTAAGCCCAAGGGCTATCCTTAGTGATGATGGTTCTCACTTTTGCAAAAAGCCTCTGTGGGGCTGCTCGAGAAATATGGAGTTAAGCACAAGGTGGCCACCCCTTATCATCCTCAATCAAGTGGTCAAGTTGAAGTCTCCAACCGAGAAATAAAAAACATTCTAGCAAAAAATGCAAACAGGACTGATTGGTCAAGAAAGCTAGATGCCGCTCTGTGGGCTTATCGGACCGTATTCAAAACACCCATTGGAACATCGCCTTACCAGTTAGTTTTTGGTAAGGCTTGTCACTTGCCAGTGGATCTACAACACAAAGCCATGTGTCCGTTGAAAAATTTAAATCTTGACTGGGCCGAAACTGCTAATATAAGGACGACACAACTTAATGAGATGGAGGAATTCTTTTTTCAAGCCTATGAGAATGCAGCCATGTATAAAGAAAGAATGGAGTTTGTTCATGATAAGAAGATCTTGAAGCAGGAATTCAAATCCGGTGACTTGGTCTTACTCTTCAACTCAAGGTTGAAGTTCTTTCCGGGCAAACTCAAGTCTAAATGGTCTGGCCCTTTCAACATGCAAAGATATGGGATGCAAAGGCGAAGGGAAAGTGAAGGAAAGTAAACTGAGCTTCAAATGTCTTTCTGCGACCACATAATAGGTTCTCGGACAGCAAACTGGTCGCAGACATCGTCAGACCATCTTGAAAAACAAGCCCTCAAAATGCGATGGGAGGCCAATTTTCGCAGACCGTAACCGCAGAGGCAACTGTAGATTGGCAAAATGCAACCTAGGTACTAGGTCATCACATAACACTTTTGCGACCATAGAAAATGTTTTGCGATGAGAACCGTACCGCAGAAGCTAGGTATTAAACCTTCAGTTCTTTGTCATTTCCTCATTTTTGACCCTCTTCCTCTAAATTCCACATAAAAGAAAATAAAAGAAAACAATAAAAAAATTGGTCTGCGAACGACAACTCACCTTGCTCGGAGAACTTACTTCCAAATTGTTTGCTCATAAGTCTCTCCACCCTCATCAACGATTTTGGTAAGGAATTTCCTTCCCCCTGCTCTTTTTGAATTTGCCTTCACCTACAATAATTTCCCCCTCATCCATGTTACCCATTTTCATGCATGCTCTTTATATTTTATTGAGAACCCTTCACTAGGTTTTTTTCTCAATGTTAAGTTTCATGGGTGATCGTTAGGGGAATGGTAAATTGCTCGACAAAACCGTATGGGTAAGGCTATGGTACTTACTTGTAAAAATTCTTGCTGCTGAACATCATAGATTTGTGGTTTGAACTTAAATTGATCTGATGTTGAGTGTTGTATGTATATTTTGTGAAAATTTTGTACTGGATGTATAGTATATAAGAGAGTGAATTTTCAAAAAGTTGTTTGTGAGTTGATTTTATGTAGGCAAGATGATTTCTGCGCGGCCGTATAACTGATTTACGGTCTGACAAAATCATCACATAACTTGTATGCTTGTGGATTCTCAAATCTGCGGTTGATTCTGCCGCTGCAGAATTGATCTGCGAACCGCATATCGGTCGCAGACATTAACATGTGCAGGCTATTTTTCAAGGTTAAAATGTGTTCGATATGTGGTCGCAAATTAGTTCCGTGAGCATTTCTACGATCCACATATTGTGTTGCTCTTAACATTATGCATTATGCGGTGCACTTTGCGGTACAAATCTGTTCTGCGATCGCAAAAGTGATCCCCAGAAGGTGTTTTTCCTTTCGTTTCTTTGCCATGTTCTACGAATATTCTACCATATGCTCACTTCACTTTTATTAGCATGAATAGCACCAAAGAAACCCAAGCATCTACAACACCCACCACACGAAAAAAGAGACGGGCTAGAGTTATAAGTCCACAATCACAGCAACTCCATCACAGAAGGCCTGGCACGTCTGGCAATTCATCTGAGCCTATATCCCAGTCTGAAGAGGAGGAGGCACAATTTGACCTGTTGCCACCAGTTGATCTCCGGGCTGAAGCACGTTGTAAGAATATTGAGGATATTAGGTTTAGTATCACCGGTTTTTAGAATAAATATAAAGAGGGATTGGAGAAACAGATGATCAGCGAGGAAAAAATGCTAAGTATGAATGGACTGAAGGAACACTACCCCATGTGGTAGACAACATCCAGAAGAGGGTATGAGAGTTCTTCACTAAATAACCGGGGGAGTACAACGAGACACTTGTTAGGGTGTTCTATGCTTCAAATGTTGCTTCACTGTCTAAGCAGCAAGCGAATCATCGTTCTTACTTGACCTCTATCAAAGTCAGAGGAGTATTAGTATCTTGTGGCCTAAAATTGACAAATGAAATATATTTCGGGACTTGGGAGCCATGCATGGCAGAATATGATGTAAAGATAGCAAATAAGGAATATGAGCGTGCTTGGGTAGCCTCTGTCATAGCTCAGAGGACTACAGCCTGGATCGTTTCGGGCTAGAAGATCCATACGGGGGATTTCGCCCAAGGGAGCCTGTATTGGCTAAGTTTTGTCTACTCATGCATACAACCAATGAGAAATGAGACAGACATCAGTCTAGAGAAGGCAATCCTCATTGCTTCCAGATTGATTTGGGACAGCTTATATTCCTAGAGATTCGGGTCCGGGCGAACCAGAAGAAAACTTTACTTCCCTTTCCATGCTTCATCAATGCTTTATTTGAAGACGCATGGGCCCCCCCAATTCCTAAATATGACTGCACGTTAGAAGCCACTCATGATATTGACATCACTAGGCACAACAATGTTGCAGAGAATGTGTCCGTAAGGAAACTAGAGCAACCAGCCATCCTCCCACTGACCCCGTCCACTTCAACAACACCTGCCATCTAGTCAGCACCATCCATTTCTTTAGCACCAGCTACCTCTACATCCACTCCTAGGCCGCCCACTGCTAAACAACCTGTTTCACTGCCTGCCATATCCAAGTTTGGTCTACTAGCACAGCACGCAAATGCCAAAATAAAACATATAAAAGAACTTCCACTGCTTATCCGACAAGCATTGGCACCGCTCCAAGCCTCAGTAAGTGATCTTCAAAAGCAACATCTGTAATATGGAGATTGACTCAAAAAATTTGAAGCTCGCCTTGAGAAGGTTGAGCGAGGTGGAACTGGGGACATGCCTCAACTCAAAATGGATGTTGTTGAACTCAAGTTAGAGTTTCATAAGATGCAGACTTTGGAGTTTGACCTAACAACCTTCTCCCGGAGGATGGGGAGCATGGTACTAACACCTCCCAAGTACCAAGCCTTGATTTGGATTTCAGAAACCTCCTCTCAGTAGAGGAGGAACATAGTACTGGCATCTCACAAGCTCTGGGACCTGATGCACACACCAATGATCAGTCAGATAAGGAATCCATAGAGTCTCGTGAGAAGACGGATGAGGAGCAAGTTTTTGAGGAAGGGTGATGATCAAAGAAACAATAGAGGTAAACATGTTACTATTTCTACAGAGGAACATGGTGATGAAGAGGCGGATTTGCAGACAATCATTGCATATTCCCTTGAGGATATGGTTGCCATGGCTACCACCACGACCATAAAGCCATCATCAGGTGAGACCAATAGCTCCCAGGTCCAGGACCCAGTTCTGTAGCTTGCGAAACTCCCTACCTTGGTCTCGTACATCACTGTCCAGTCAGAGGTTCCACTCATTGCCTCTTGTTGATACCTAATTTTTCCCTATGTATTTTTCTTCATATACAAAATACTTTCAAAATAACATATATATGCATATATAATCATGCCCAAGTGTTTTGGTATTTTTCATAAATTTTAAAGATTTTTAAAATCAATTTATTGTCCATTTTAGCAATACAAAAATCAGTAACTATTCCCAAAACTATCAACCTTGGTGAATAGTTTATTTCATTCTCATACTTACTCCAAAATATAGTTAAGGTGATTTTTGTATATTTTTACAATTTTATTTGGTATTTTTAAAAGCAAAAATACATACAATTGCAATTTTAGCCTATTTTAGGATTAATAGCATTTCTATAATTATAAAATTGGTTCCAACATTTTTTAATTAACAGTTATATATTACTAATTGGTTCAGTGCTTTTAATTTATTTTAAAAATCATTTTTACTATTTTTTTATGAATAAAATGAGTAAAACTGGCTACTTAACATTTAGCCTCATTTCATTTCAATTACAGCCTCTTTTACATTTCAATTTTAACCCTTAATTGACCCAATCTCAACCCCAACCGGGCCGACCCATTTTTTAATCCGACCTAACCCATAACCCAATTCAAACGACCCTACCCGGTTCCCACCTACCCCTTTAGATCTAGGCCGTTGATCGTACAGATCAACAGCCATAATTCCCCTTACCATTTTAACCCCAAATGACCTACCCTAATCCCTCATTCCCCACTTCTCAGCCGCCTATGAATCCCAAACTCTCTCAAGCTCTCTGGAACCCTAGCCTCCTCCTACCCCTTTTCAACCGCCTGTCACCGGAATCCATGGCTTCTCAGGCCATGGATAGTTGGTACTCACCTACCTTCACCACTAAGCCATGGTTGTTCGAAGCTTCAAGACCTGACCTCGATGATTCCCTCTCCGATCTTCTCAGACCTTTGATTCCATGGCTTCTCCGGCATGCTCCGGCATATTCAAGACTCAGGAGCCTGATTCCTGACCTCTCCGACTCAAGATCGGACCTTCTTCCAAGCCTTTCTCATTTCTAAGGTTTCTCCGAAACCCTAAGCTATTCGAGGTTCTTTCCATGTCGTTTGCTTAGATCTATGCTGTATCTATGCTTCACTTGACATTTATAGTGTTTTCCCCAAAAGTTCTTTTCAAAATCGTTCGTCTTCGATTTTAGGGTTTTTAAAGGAATTTTCCAAAAATCTTTCTAATTTTTCTTCTTCTTTGCTTTATGTGTGTTGTCTATATCATGCTCGTGTGATTTCTTTTGCTACGCATGTACTGTCTGTCTACTTTTCTTTTTTCTACTATACATGTTTACTCCTATGTTAATCATGTTATGTTTTCTTTGCTCTTTTACTATATGTGTTTACCGTTGAGATTCTTTGATTTTTGTCTTACTAAACTCTGTTTGTATTCTTGCTAAACATGCTTCATCTGCTTTTGTTTAAGTTTGTATCATCTCTTTCTTCTGAACTCGTTTAAGGTCCGAGTTTTCTCAAATATGTTTTTCATGATCTTGAATCGGCTTTCTTACTTTGTTGTTCAAACATGCTCTCATATCTGTTTTGTTAAGGCTCTGAAACAAACCTTAGAGTCTGTTTCAACGGCTTGCTTTCTCACCTTTATGTCTGATTCAAGTTGAAACCCTAGGATTTGAAGGTTCCCCTTAGCGATTTTGATTTTTTGTTCGAGTTAGGGTTCCACTTTGGGACCCTGGACTCTCAGACTCATTGTGAGTCTGCAATTGGACTTGTATCCTCTTGCTTATGATTCTTTTGTTTGATTTGTCTGCTTTATATATGAGAAGTTCTTCTTTCAAAAGGGTTTTTGCCAACTACTAATTGATTTCGAATTCCTTTAATAGTGTTTACTTGATTGTTACTGATTTCCTTTAAATTAAACCTTTCTTTACCCCTTTCCTGTCTTGATTATTCGAGTAAAAGCCTGTAACTTTGATTTTACTAGTTGTCTGATTGATTCCCTTTCCTTATTTCACACAAACCGTGTACCATTGGGCTGTTGCCTTGAATAACTGCTATGTATTTACCTTTTATTGTAATGCCTGGAAAATATTTTTTCAAATCCCTTTCCTTAATTGTTTTTACCCGTTTGAAATCAGAATCCCTTAACTGAAGGGAGAATTGATTACAATGTTATTTTCTTACCTTGTTCTTACTTGTTTGCTGCACTATAAAAGGGGCTCGACCCTTCAACACTAAAAAAACTTTAAACTTTTGAATCCTAAGTTCAATACTCATACTCTCACACGCATACTCTCAACCACAATACTCTTTCAATTCTCTACTCTATTCTGAAACTTTTGTACTGCTTTGCTTTGCAACTTGGCTTTTCAAGACTGCTGTTTTACTTATTTGTTTTCCCTGAAACTGGTATGTCTCGATTTTGATTTCAGCTTCTTCCCTATGTGTTTATTTTACAGTCACTACACCCTTGCCTACTTTGCTGCTCATGTTCTGTATTAAAGGGTTGCATCCAGTGGTCCATCACTCAGGTGCACAAAAACGGGCAGATTCAAGCATGTGGGTTGCACGTGAAGGAGATAAGCTTAACTTGGTGTATTTAATATCTCCTGATTGAAAAGGTTGCATAATTGATAAGGAGAAGGAGTCCTTAATCAAAGAGAACACAATTGAAGATAGGGAAGGAGTTAGAAGTTGAAATCAACTAGAACTCTTCCACCAAGGAAGAGTTGCATCAGAACTCTAGTTATTTCTTCATCTACTAACTCTATAAATTGCAGGATGTTCTCACATTAAAGGGTTGCACATAAACGCAGAAGTTAAACATGAATTGGGAGCAAAATAGCAAGGCTTTTTGCAAGCAGTTCGTGTGTGGTTCAAGTGTGCAAACCTGAAGCTGCAGAACCCTTGTCAAAATCTTCTCAACTTTGTCTTCTTTAAGAATAACCCTTCCAAGAGATTTAAGTTCATTTTGTTAGTGTTGTGAACCTTGTGTACATCTCCTGGATGGTTTCTCCTTCCATCATGGTGAAATTCTCATATTGAGAATATAGCAGTGTTCCTCTTGATCTCTTTACTTGAGGAGTTCCTTCATGAGCCACTTGTAAAGTGTCCCATATCTCCTTAGCAGTGGTACAACTTTGAATTCTACTGTACTCGTCTGGACCAAGTCCACACACAAGCCATTTCTTGGCCTTTGCATTCTTTTCCCACTTCCTCAAATCTTCAGCTGTGCAGTCAGCTCTTGTCTTTGGCACATCCACTCCTTCCTCGTTATTCTTTGTAGTTGCCAAAGGACCATCAGTGACTATGTCCCAGAGTTCATAGTCCTCTCCTATGATATGATCTCTCATCCTGTTTTTCCACCAAGAGTAGTAGTGGCCATTAAAGAGTGGAGGCCTATCAGTGGATTACCCTTCCCAGTTTCCAGGTGGTGCGCTCATCTTGATATGTTCCTAAGGTGTTAGCCTCTTCAAGGATAACCTGCTCTGATACCAATTGATGTTCTAAACATCAATACCACACAAGAGGGGGGGGGTGATTTGTGTGGTACCCAATTTTCGCTCTAGAAGAACCTGGTTCTTCTAGGTGTACTAACTACTGCTGTTTGCGGAATAATAAATACAAAAATAAAGAACATAGAGATTTTTACGTGGAAAACACCTGGCTCAAAAGGTGAAAAAACCACGACCTACTACTCAGTAGGATTTTCCCAAACTTCCACTAAAATCACTGAGCCAAAACAGCAGTTACAAAACTCTTTGTAAACCTAAGGATTAACTCTAATCCCGTTGTGGCAACCAGCCTCTAACTGCTGCGACAACTTCAAGTTAACTCTAACTTGAATACTCAAAATACCTATTACAATTGCTTCTAGATAAAGCTGAAAGGTACAATATGAAACACCTACTATAATTGAACTAGAAATAAAGAAAGACACATAAAACTCTTTATGGAGCTGGTTCTTCAATCTGGTTCATGTAGCTTCGGTTTGCACACTTGAATCACACACGAACTGCTTGCAAAAAGCCTTGCTATTTTGCTCCCAATTCATGTTTAACTTCTGCATTTTTGTGCAACCCTTTAATGTGAGAACATCCCGCAATTTATAGAGTTAGTAGATGAAGAAATAACTAGAGTTCTGATACAACTCTTCCTTGGTGGAAGAGTTCTAGTTGATTTCAACTTCTAACTCCTTCCCTATCTTGAATTGTGTTCTCTTTGATTAAGGACTCCTTCTCCTTATCAATTATGCAACCTTTTCGATCAGGAGATATTAAATACACCAAGTTAAGCTTATCTCCTTCACGTGCAACCCACATGCTTGAATCTGCCCGTTTTTGTGCACCTGAGTGATGGACCACTGGATGGACCTGGTTCATGTCTGAGTTCCATTCAAGTTGTAATAATCTTGTAATAACTTATGGGGTGTATAGTAAAAATGGGGGAGGGTCACTCATGTTATGCATATGGGGTAGATATCATGTTTTAGGTCTTTACTTCTGCAATCACAACCTTTTCGTTTATGTATCTGCATAAGTTGTTTCATTACTGCATATAGAGATTCTGCCTATAAGTTGTTTCATTACTGCATATAGAGATCCTGCCTATAAGTTGTTTCATTACTGCATATAGAGATCCTGCCTATAAGTTGTTTCATTACTGCATAAAGAAATCTTGCCTATAAGTTATGCATTTCGTTAGAAATCATGTATATAAGTTTCTGCATTCCTACATTAGAGACCATGTCTATAAGTTTCTGCATTCCCACATTAGGGACCATGCCTATAAGTGTCTGCATTTCCGCATATAGAAGTCATGCATATAAGTTTCTGCACTTCTGCATATGCATATGTCACTAGGCAAACAATCTTTGGGTTAAAGAGTAGTCAATCACATCCTAGATACCATGCTTATAGGATTCCTGCACTTACGTAACCGTTATAAAAATCAGTAACGCTTAGAATTCATGCCTATAGGAGCAATCGTTTAAATTTGATTCATCCACGAGTCTAAAATCAGTAATAATGTCGTTTAGTATCTGCAGAATTGGTTTATTTCTAAAAATAGTAATCCTTCCTTAAAATCAGTATGCTTTACCTTGTTAGATATCATGCCTATAGGTCTCACCTAGGCAAACCATTAGGTAACTAACAAACTATACCAGTCTTTAATAATTACAACCAGCAGGCAGGCCTAATTTGGACTTCTTATCTGAAAATATGTGATGAATCAGCCACCCCTTTAACGTTTAAGTTTAATTAAGGACCTAACCAGTACCTGTAAGTCATGCTAAACACTTCGTTGCTTTGAATGAGGAGGCCTATTTGAGCCTTTAACTATTATGTGTTTCCCCTTTTACTGCTTTTATGTGTTTTGTTTGTCGCACTAGACTTTTGTCCTTTTAAAACTCTAAAAAGCCAATCTCCCTTCCCTTTAGGATTAGTAGTCCCAACTGCCTCCGGGACTGATAGGATTGGGGCGGGTAATAGCATGCAATAAGTAACGAGACCATTCCGCGATTTAATACCTTAACGGGGTGGGAAAGGGTAGACATGGATATGATGACCACGCGATAGCACCACGTGTATAAATGGTTACCGGGTGTTGTGTGGGGTGATCCATGTTATGTATAAACCTAGGACCCCATCCCTCTTTATTTGTTTAATTTCTTTTCTTTCCAGAACTTTTTTTTAGAAAAGCTGTTAATTTTTCAGTTCTCTAAACTTCTTCTTTTACTTCAATCACTAAAAAATCTCTTTTAATTATTTGATTTCCAGCACCGTTTCTTCTCCAAACCTCCGCCTCCTTTATTCCATTTGGTTGATTATTTGTACCAATTATTTGACCCCTTTTTCCTGCACTTGTATATCCCTTGAATAATTATGAAATTGCCTATCTCCGAACTTCAGCATGTTTATTTAACTTTTATACTTTCCTTGTTTGCAATCGTTATGTGAAAGCTGTCTTGTATGTTTACTTATTGTTTATATTTAAAGTCACAATTATAGCATGGCCGGGAACCACACTAGTGGATCTTGGGGGGTGCCTAACACCTTCCCCCCGAGATAATTTCAAGCCCTTACCCATTCTCTGGTTCTCTTTTTTATTTTTATTCTTAGTGTCTTAATGCACTCAATCATTAGGTGGTGACTCTTCTAAATTGCAAACCCGATTCCCGAAAGGAAAAGAGTTGTCCGCCCAAATGTCATAAACCCGATTTCGCGAGAAAAGGGGGGCATCAACAGCATGGCGACTCCGCTGGGGATTTCTTTAAGGCTTTTACCATTTTCATGCTATTTGTGACTTTGTGCTTCTTTATATGCCTTTATTTGTTTAAATAGCTTTAAATATTTATTCCTTCCTCCACTACGAAACTGACTTGGCTCTTCATTTCTTTTCTTTTATTGTTTTCCTTTACTGCTTTCTTTCAATAATGTTTTAAATTATGAGAAACTGTTGTAATTATTATTTTATGAACGTGAAAGTACATGACAACTTGTTAGTTATTGTAATTGCATTCTTCAACATCATATTCCACTCGTGCCAAACAAAATACCTTAGCAACGCTTATAATGAGTGGTTGAGCCCTTCCAATATTATCACCCCCTAAATCTGGCAAAGGCATATTTGCGGTAAAACCAGTCGATCAACGGTGTAGTCGACGGTTCTGCGCCTTTCCCTCTTGAGTTGTCCGCTCAAGGGTACCAGTATAATACCCCATAGAAACCATTTCTCTTTAACTTAGCCGAGTCAGTTATGTTGTCCGCATAATGACTCTTTAAGATAGCCTCGTCCAAAGTCCACTAGGTTTCCTTGAAACCCAAACGGACATTACCACGTTCTGTGCATTTATTTGGAGAACTAAATGCTTGTTATGCCAATTATTGATAATAAAATAGTCGAGTCTGGTGGGGGAAAAGGGCCTAACCTTTTGTTTTGTAGAAAATGAGCCATGAATTCGGCATGGTCACCAACATCCACCCCAAATTGCAGAATTGGTGGGGAGATCTTCATTCCAGCGATCAAGCTCTTGTCAGGAAGTATCTAGGAAACCTGCCTTCTTTCCTAGACATTCAACCTAACAACAAAATCTTAGAAGCTGCAACTCTGTTTTGGGACTGTGATAGATCGGTGTTTCGCTTCGAGGACATAGAAATGACACCTTTACTCGAGGAAATAGGAGGACTAGCTGGGATACCATGGGAAATTCCGGGTTTGCTAATGCCGGAAAATCGTAAGGGTAGGTTTTTTTTTTAAAATGATGGGTCTAAAGAAGAATCCCAACTTGATATGTTTGAAGAAGTCATACATTCCCTTTGACCATTTGTATGAAAGGTACGGTCACAGCAAATCATACCGTACTTATCCGGACGAATTCGCCCTCACCTCATTGGGGCACATCCACCGAAGGGTCTTTGTATTTATATTCTGTTTCTTGGGGATGATAGTATTTCCAATGAAGAGAGGCAAGAATCCATACCAGACTAGCCATGGTCACCAAAACCATGATGGAAGGATTTAAAGTACATCCATTCAGCCTTGTGCCAATGATAGTTGCAAAAATATACCGCGCCCTGCAAAGATGCTAACAGGGAGCCAAACATTTCAAGGGTTGTAATTTGCTACTCCAACTATGGCTCATGGAACACCTCCAAAAGGGTGAGTACCGGCAGGAAATCCATCGTAGAGACTGGGACGATCATATCGCCTTCCAGCACCCAAAGCGAATGAATTATATGCCCAACATGTTCGCCCAACCAGAGAATGCTAAAGAATAGGTCGAACTCTTCGACAATCTTACTGAGGACCGAGTGCAATGGATGTTCGAGTGGTTCCCTACTGAAGAATTCATCATCCGATCTAGGGATGCGCCATTTCTAATACTGATCTGTTTCAGAGGAACCTACCCATATGTCCCTATCCGGGTTATGAGACAGGCAGGTAGGAAGCAGGTTATACCAAGGGTCGACAAGATGAGTCACTTCCAGGCCGACTTCCAGGATGACAACAGTCCATACAGGTGCCAGGCTCAACATATGTGGCATTGCAAAATTGTCTTAGGAAAAGACACCATCGAACCAGATCGTTACCATGCTGGTTGTACCCCACATCATTTAGGTTGGCTGTAAGACAATCACAACGATTTGGGTCAGCTCGGGTTTGTTCGAGGTCACACGATCATCGATGAAAAGGCTGAAGCACAGGTGAAGTACAACCAACTGCGCAAGGGGATGCGGGAATGTGAAAATGAGCACCGTGAAATACAAGAAGCCAATCAAAAGCTAATTGGAGAATGGAAGGATATGGCTGTCAGCGCCAACAAACGACTGATCTATTTGGAGCGGGGCATAGTGGAGCTGGAAAAGAAGTTTATGAAGAGGGTTGAAGATTGCCGGGTTGCTAAGGAAATGAAGTCGGACATCTGGCTAGGGCCTACTTGCTGCTAGGACTGCGCGAGCTGGGAGAACTGTACGAGGGAGCCAACACCGCCGAATCTGGGGAAGGTCCTTCTGGGACCAAATAGATAGGAGTTTATCTTTTCCTTTGGAAAATGTAATAAGGCCTATGGCCACTAGTGACATTTTTATTTCATGTTATTTAGTGTCGTTTTGGGATTCGTCTTATTTCTCTTACCAATAAATTGAGGCATTTAGCATTCTAAGTTCTCCAAATTTACTTGTCGCTAGGCCTACCTCGGGCACAACGAGGTCCCCCCAAAAATTAGGACACGCTTTATATTCCCCGCACTACGTGCTTAAATATTGCAACATCTTTTCGTATAATCCTTACTAACTTGTTACCTTTTTGTTTTTACTTTTGTTTATTCCCTTCCCCAAAGGTTAGTTCGTGAACTCTGGCAACATCAACATATTTTACAAGATCTAGGGGCCCTCCGCCTACTCCTCCTCCTAGTCCCATCCGAAACAGGAACAAGGAAAAAATGGAAGATTTGAGCAATATCAGAAAGGAAAACTCGGTAGAACGGGTAGAAATCACTCAGGGTACTCATGTCTCCAAAGAAAGTGCATCCCAACTCGAGCAGAAATTGCTGAAATTTCAGGAGGAACTTGATCAAGTCCGAAATTTGGCAAGCTTGTTGTTTTCCCTCACCACCCCAGATGTCAACTTTCCTAACACTCAAAACCCCACACCTCCACAAAACATCCCGAAACCACAAAGCCATCGTGTTCCCCTCCACCACTGCAACACTTGCCACACTTCCAACAATACCCCACTGCACATCCCTGAACCGCTGAACTCCACAAATGATCATCTCCACACTCGCCACAACACCCCCATCTATGTGGAAACTATGTCGCACCCTACTCAACCCATCTCAAGCATACCCGAGTCCAATGATAAAGACTCGATCATCAGAAATTTGGCTGAAGAACTTAAGAAGTTGACCACCAGGATCCAAGGCGTTGAAGGTAGTAAAGGAATTGAGGGGCTAAACTACGAAGATTTATGCATATAGCCCGCTGTCGAACTGCCCGAGGGGTACAAACCTCCCAAGTTCGAGATGTTTGATGGTACAGGGGATCCCAGGGTTCACTTGAGGACATACTGCGACAAGCTGGTCGGAGTGGGAAAAAATGAGAGGATCCGCATGAAGCTTTCATGAGGAGCTTGAAAGGAGATGCTCTGTCTTGGTACATTAGCCAAGACCTAAAGAAGTGGTCAAACTGGGTTAGTATGGCGTTCGTCTTCATGGATAGATTCAGGTTCAATACGGAGAATGCACCAGATGTGTTTTACATTCAAAATTTGAAGAAGAAACCCACAGAAACTTTCCGCGAGTATGCCACTCGTTGGAGATCAGAGGCTGCCAAGGTTCGACCTACTTTAGGGGAAGAACAGATGAACAAGTTTTTCGTCCGGGCTCAGGATCCGCAATACTATGAAAGATTGATGCTGATCGAGAACCATAAATTTTCTGACGTCATCAGTCTAGGAGAAAGGATTGAAGAAGGCATCAAAAGTGGTATAGTCACTAACTTTGAAGCTTTGCAAGACACCAACAAGGCTCTGCAGTCCGGTGGTACATCCAAAAAGAGGGACGTAAGTGCCATAATGGTTGCACAGAGAACCAAATCACCAGTCAAATACCAAACCTACCCGATATCTCCACTTATATATCAACCCACTCCAAATTTCCAGACACCCGCACCTTCCTACCAAGCTCTACCACCTACCTATCAATCACCTCCACCTCCCACATACCAACCTACTTCACCCAGATATTCACAACCCGCAGAAGTCTATCAAGCTTACAACACTCAACCATCCCACTACCAATCACCTCCCGCTAGCCAAAACTTTCCTAGACCCCGACCAAATTTTGACATCAGACCTCCCAAATAATACACCGCCATTGCCGAGCCAATCGACCAGCTGTACGAAAGACTCAAAGCTGCTGGTTATGTCACCCCTATCCCTGCCATAACCCCTGAAAACCCTTCCCAATGGATTAACCCAAACAAAACATGTGCATACCATTCTGGCATGAAGGGACATACTATTGATGAATGCCGCCCCCTGAAGGACAAAATCCAGGCTTTGATAGACAATAAAATCATCGTGGCAAAGGAGCCTGCTCCGAACGTCCGTAACAACCCTCTACCAGACCACAAGGGGGGAGGTGTTCATATGATTGAAATAGAAGATGATTGGGACCCCAAAGGATCAATCGGTTTGATCACGGAAGGTGACGATCCAAAGAAACCAACAGTCACTCTTAATCCGATTGTAGTCCAAATTCAGCCTTTTGAAGATGCTGAGGTGAACATGTCCATACCGCTTGAGTTTGAAGCACCAGCCTCCGCAAAGGCGCCAACACCAATCGAGGTCGAGTTTGGGTCCCCAAAGGCGCCTGAGCCCTTTGAAGTTGTTGTATTACCTTCCAAAGTGAGGGTGCCTATTCCAGTAGCAATGACAGCCGTAACACCATTCCACACAAAAGCCATACCATGGGACTACACTGCTGAGGCAAGAATAAAGGGAAAAGCCAAATTCGGTGAAACATTTGCAGTGCAGGGTATGACAAGAACCGGCAGGGTTTATACCCCAGAACACTTGGCTGAGTCAAGTAAACAGACCTCTGGTCGACAAGCCATCATTGAAACTGGACCCGGTGATCTCTGGAGAAAGATACAAGCCAAGGAATACTCGGTCATTGACCAGCTGAACAAAACACCGGCACAGATCTCTATCCTGGCTTTACTACAAAGTTCCGATGCACACAAGAATGCCTTGTTGAAGGTATTGAGTGAGGCGTATGTACCAAGCAACATCACTGGAGGAGAAATGGCAAACATGGTAGGCCAAGTGTTGGAGAGTCACAAAATCACCTTCCACGAGGATGAGCTGCCACCGGAAGGATTGAGTCATAACAAGGCATTGCACATCACTGTGCAGTGCGAAGATTATTTTATCACCCGGATCCTGGTCGATGGGGGGTCCAGTCTCAACATTTGTCCTCTGGTAACACTCAGGACATTGGGAAAAGGGCTGCATGAAATCAAGGATGGGGCCATCAACGTTAAAGCTTTCGACGGTTCTCAAAGGTCCACTATTGGGGAAATTAGCCTACGTTTGCAAATGGGGCCCACTTGGTTTGATGTTGATTTTCAAGTGATAGACGTGCCGGCATCTTACAATCTACTATTGGGACGACCATGGATTCATGCCGCCGGGGCCGTGGCATCAACACTACATCAGGCAGTGAAATTTGAATGGAATCACCAGGAGGTGATCATTCATGGTAACGGTAGCAACCCCATATATAGCCGCAAGACCATTCCAGCAATTGGAGGAAGAAGAAGATTAGGTGGGGAAACTTACCACCACATCGAGCGAGTCAACGCCGTCGATAAAGACAAATGGTGGGACAACAAAATTGAAAGCATACTGAATTGGAGCGGGTATGAACCTGGCAAGGGACTTGGCAAGAACCTCTAAGGAATCGCTAAGCCCATCAAGCTCAAGAAGCATGGAACCACCTTCGGACTGGGGTACGAGTATACTTGGGAAGAATTCAAGGACTAGTCGCCACCCTGGCGCGGCCCTTACTATCCATTGGAGCAGCCGATACCCCGTCTGGAACAGACCTTTCAACCAGCCGAAGTCATCTATGGGTCGGAAGAAGAGGAAGCATTAGCAGCAATGAGGAATTTGTTCCTAGAAGAGGATGATATGGACTGCTGTGTCATTTTTGAGGAGGAGGGGGAGGAAGGGCCCTTCCATACAGGCTGTAAGCATAGGAGCACGCCTCAACAACTGGACTGTCAGAACCA
>NW_017678349.1:0-12858 GCF_001879085.1 Nicotiana attenuata
ACTAACCAACCATCTTATATTAACTAAGGTACGTTTCTTTTGTATTGTAAACAAGTGGCAGAAGTTTTGTTTGCTTCGGAGAAACCCTCCGTAATGAAAGGCAACACCCAAACAGGTATGACTGGAAACTCTTAGGGCCCTCCTGGAAAATGGGACTTAGTTTAGATGTCAAAACAATCATGAGTAGCACATTTAGCATAAATATACCCCAAAGGAATAGAAGTTGGTTGCTAAGTTTGCATGCTTAAGATAGGATTCAATTAGAAGTTTTCAGGACCCTCCTGGATAATGGGGCGTAGTTTTAAGGTCGGTTTAGATAACAAGATATAGTGGAAGTCGTACCTTTAGTAGATATAACTCAGGTAAAAACTGTCTTTTAGCTAGAAGTTGTCAGGACCCTCCTGGATAATGGGGAGTAGTTTAAAGCCTTTTTGATAACAAGTGTGGTGGGAGTACTACCTTTAGAAAATATAACTTAGGTTCGTAACTGCTAGGAGTTGTCAGGACCTCCCTGGATAATAGGACTTAGCTTTCAAATCCTTATAATAGTTGGTAGAATAATTCAATTTAACAATCACATCTGTGCCCAGCCACCAAACTGGGGCAGGAAATGTTCTTTGTTTTCTTTATTTTGTTGAAATCAGGCGCCCACCTGGAGAACAAGGGAATACATTTAAAGCTCAGCAATCAGGCGCCCACCTGGAGAACAAGGGAATACATTTCAAGCTCAGCAGTCAGGCGCCCACCTGGAGAACAATGGAATACATTTCAAGCTCAGCAATCAGGCGCCCACCTGGAGAACAAGGGAATATATTTCAAAGCTCAGCAGTCAGGCACCCACCTGAAGAACAAGGGAGTACATTTCAAAGCTCAGCAGTCAGGCTCCCACCTGGAGAACAAGGGAATACGTTTCAAGTTCAGCAGTCAGGCGCCCACCTGGAGAACAAGGGAATACGTTTCAAGTTCAGCAGTCAGGCGCCCACCTGGAGAACAAGGGAAGTACAATGCAAATTTTATCTTTCAAGTTTTAGTATTTGGTAACGTAACGCGCCCAGTCATCAAACTGGGGCAGAAAATTTTCGGTGTTTGTCTATTTTGTTGAAATCAGGAGCCCACCTGGAGAACAAGGGAATACTTTTCAAGTTCAGCAATCAGGAGCCCACCTGGAGAACAAGGGAATACATTTCAAGATTCAGCAGTTAGGCGCCCACCTGGAGAACAAAGGAATACTTTTCAAGTTCAGCAATCAGGAGCCCACCTGGAGAACAAGGGAATACTCTTCCAGCTCAGCAATCAGGCGCCCACCTGGAGAACAAGGGAATACATTTCAAGATCAGAAGTCAGGCGCCCACCCGGAGAACAAGGGAAGTACAATTCAAATTTTAGCTTTCAAGTTTTTGATATTTGATAACATGATGAGCCCAGCCACCAAACTGGGGCAGAAAATTTTCGTTGTTTGTCTATTTTGTTGAAATCAGGAGCCCACCTGGAGAACAAGGGAATACTTTTCAAAGTTCAGCAATCAGGAGCCCACCTGGAGAACAAGGGAATACTTCAAGTTCAGCAATCAGGAGCCCGCCTGGAGAATAGAGGCATATATTTCAAATTTCAGTAGTCAAGCATCACTCGGAGGAATAGCGAAACATCTTCGATCACAATTCAAGGCAACAACGCAAGGATTCCATCGGAAGAATACAAGTTCAAGGCAACACAAGAGCAAGTTTGAAGACATAGATAGGACCTTTTTTTTTGTAATTCATAGATCATAGCTTAGGCTAGCTTCTTTTTATTTTGACACGGTGTAATAAGGAGGTCAGCGAGCAGTAGCAGCAGCAACAACAGTGAAATCACAGCTCCTGGTAGTCCCAGCTACCAAACCTTCCCGAACTACACTGACCTGATTCCTTTTTAGCCAAGGATATGTAGGCAACCTTTGAAGCAGGGTGCGGTCAAATCTTTTCAAATATTTTCTCTGCGCGCAGGGACTTAACCAATATGTCATCAATATATACCACCATTGATTTACCTATTTGTTAATCGAACATTTAGTTTACTAGGCGTTGATAAGTAGCACCAGCATTTTTTAGCCCAAACGGCATTACATTATAGCAATAAGTACTGTACTTAGTGATAAATGAAGTCTTTTCCTGGTCCTCCGGGTTCATTTGTATTTGGTTGTACCCGGAGTAGGCATCGAGAAAGCTGAGGCTCTCGTGGCCGGTCGTGGCATCGATCATGCGATCGATATTTGACAGGGGAAAAGAGTCTTTAGGACACGCTTTGTTTAAGTCTTTGTAGTCTACTCACATTCTAAGTTTATTCCCTTTCTTGGGGACTAGAACTACGTTTGCTAACCACTCGGGATATTTTACTTCCCGGATGAATCCTATTTTGAGAAGTTTGGTTACCTCGTCCTTGATGAAAACATGCTTTACCTCGGACTGTGGCCTTCTCTTTGCTTTACCGGTCTGAACTTTGGGTCCAAACTCAATCGATGAGTGGTGATCTCCGGTGGGATACCTGTCATGTCAAGGTGGGACCAATCAAAACAGTCCATATTTTTAATAAGGAATTTAATGAGTTTTTCCCTGAGCTCGCGAGTTAACCCGGTGCCCAGGTATACCTTTCTATCGGGCAGATGCTCGATCAGTATGACTTGCTCCAGTTCTTTGACCGTTGACTTCGTGGCATTAGAATCATCGGGGATTACGAAAGTTCGAGGTATCATGCAATCATCATCCTTGATAATTTCCTGTTGTTCCGATCTGGTCGACGCCGGCGACTGTGATTGCTATTTGACCTCCTACTTTTCCCTTGATTCTGGCCCATTTGTTGATGTCAGATCGATACAGGTATCACCTCATCGATTGCAAACATCTCTTTGACTGCTGGTTGTTCGCCGTACTCCATTTTGACTCCTTCCGGTGTTGGGAATTTCAAGACTTGATGTAGTGTTGAAGGTACTTCCCTCATATTATGGATCCAAGGTCTTCCGAGCAGCGCATTGTACCTCTTATCACCTTCGATCACGTGGAACTTCGATTCCTGGATGGTTCCGACCATGTTCACTAGCAACATGATTTCCCCTTTGGTGGTTTCACTCGCCATGTTGAAACCGTGGAGCACTCGAGCTGCAGGCACGATTTGATCCTTAAGGCCGGGCTGCTCCACGACCCTCAATCGAATATTATTTGCCGAGCTACCTCGATCAACCAATACACGTTTAACTTGAATTTTATTCGTAAGGATAGATATTACCAGTGCGTCGTTGTGAGGCTGTTCGATCCCTTCTGCATCCTCATCGTTGAAAGATAAGGTATCTTCTGGTAAATAGTCCCGGGTGCACTTCTCCCTTGTGATTATGACTTTGGTGCGTTTAAATGTCGGACCCTGAGGGATATCGACCCCACCGACGATCATATGAATCATGTGCTATGGTTCCTCCTGTTCATTCTTTCTGTTTGCATCCCTGTCTCTGAAGTAATTTTTTGCTCGATCACTCAAGAACTCTCGAAGGTGACCCTCGTTGAACAAGCGAGCTGCCTCCTCCCTTACTGTCTACAGTCTTCGGTTCTGTGACCATGGGTTCCATTGTACTTGCACATTTGATTTGGATTCCTTTGAGCTGGATCAGTCTGTAGGGGTCTGGGCCACCTAGTATCTTTGATTCATCCAATGGCTGACACAATACCTGAAGCAACGACGCTGAAGTTATACTCCGATAACCGTGGCGCTTCCTTAGGCTCGACATGCTTATCGAAGCCACTCTTACTCATGAGGCCTCAGGAATTTCGGCCTTGATCATTCCTTCGATCATTTCGAACGGGATTACGTCCTAGTCCATTGTTCCTATGATCTGCGCTATATGGTTTGTACCGCTCTCTGTTCGATCGGGGCTCTCGATTGATGTCTCTTCGAATCCTTCCTTCGGATCTATTTGGGTAAACAGAACCAGACGGGGTTCCCTACTGATCTTCCTCGACTCTGTCTTTGACTCGTACCGATTATGCACATCGGCCCAGGTCACCGCTGGATATTCAATCAAATTCTGCTTTAGTTGACGTGATGCTACCGAACTTCGCTCTTTCAAAGCCTGAGTAAAGGCTTGGACATCCCAATCATCGGTAACCGGGGGTAGGTCCATGTGTTCCATCTGAAATCGAGATACTAATTCCTTTAGCATTTCATTCTTTTTGTTTCACTTTGAAGAGGTCCGACTTCCTGATCGCGACCTTTATTGCTCTGTCGTATGCCTTTACGAACGAATCGACGACATAGCGAAAGAAGCGGTGGAATTGGGTGGCAAATTGTGGTACCATATCATTGACCCCTTTGATAAAATTTCTCCAAATTTTTTCAGTAAAACGGATTCAATCTCATCATCTTCTAAGTCATTTCCCTTTATTCCGTATGTGTACGAAGTGATGTGTTCATTAGGATTGGTGGTCCCGTTGTACTTGGAGATGTCCGGCATACGGAATTTCTTAGGAATGGGCTTCGGAGACGTACTTTGAGGAAAAGGCTTCTACACGAACTTCTTCGAATCCAAACCCTTTAGGATTGGGGCATTTGGTCAACTCATGAATTTTACATTTCTACCTTTTTGTCATTAGCCTCAATTTTCTTTTCACCCCATTCTATCCGTTTAGTGAGCTCCTCGAGCATCTTCATGACGGCAGGGTCAGTCCCTGATCCATTATCGTTCAACTTCTCCCGTACAAGTTCGACCCAATGAACAACCTCCTGTGATGTATCGAGCTTGATTTTGCTTGGTGCTCGATTCTAGAGTAGCGCTGTCGCAGCTTGCTGAGTTTGTAAAATTTCAAATAATATTCGAAGGCTAATCCCACCTTCTCCACCGCTCTGTGCATTCTGATCGGCTGCCAATCCGCAGAGACGCCTAGATTAGCCATCCGCAAATAATAATCGATGTTAATGCTCTGTGCATCCAGGGTCGGCGCCTAAATCTCCTTGGATTGCAACACGAGAATTGACATCGATTGGATTTACGGTCAGTGGTCCATTTACAGCCTATGGTCCATCGGGATTGATTGGAGGTACTCCGTTTCCCGGGGCGACTATGTGCTCGTTCTCGCCATGAAGACCAAGGCCGGTATCTGTGTGAGTGGGCACTGCTTGGGAGTTTGACATGTTGATTCCTGAAATCAAAGACACTTACAAGAACAAGTGTAAAAGCAATGTGTGTTATGAGGATTAATACTAGGCAAACACTATTATCCTTAGCCCCACGGTGGGCGCCAAACTGTTCACCCTAAAAATTGAGTAACAATTAAACTTGTAATGTGGTTTTTAAGGATATGTGATTTCACCTAATACCAATTGATAAACGTAAAGATAGATGATGTAAAGTGACAACAATATAAAACAAACCAATGCTTAGTCAATGCACTCAAGCTAATGAACCCTCGAGCTTGATAGAGTAAGAATACTTAAAGAGCAGTAAGTTGATGAGCAGAAGAAAGAAATATTATATTGCTTTCATATTCGTGAATGTCCCGTCTACAAATGATGAGGACTCCTCTTTATATAGTAGAGGAGTCCTAATTATGGTGCAATTTTAATTACGGAAATAAATTCCATGATTGGTACAAATAACCGGCCTTGATTTGATCTGTTCCGAGATTTCCACCGTGATCTTCGATCGGTTACGGATATCTCGCCTTTCCGTTATTGCACTTCACTCGAATTTGGTCATACTTAGCCTCAATTGCTGCTGGCCTCGGTCTCAACGAACACTTCGATCTTTAAGCTCGATGCCTCATCTTCGAGCTCGGGTCTAATTCATCACGAGACTACCCCGATGCAACTCCCTGGTCTCTATCAAATAGCAAAATCGGGCAGGCTCGATTTTGACCATATACGATTTATATTCGTTAAATTTTATCCAACTCGCACATTCGCGACCTCTATTTTACACTCTCCGGAGAAAAAAATTAACTGCATTGCTACTAGCATTTAACTCCCTTCATATTCATTTGACAGTTTAGTGCTAAAAATGATTGTAACTGACCTAATCGACCCGTTTATAAAAAGGATCATCAAGAACAAAGTGAAAATCAGAGATGTCAAAATACTTGATTTTGGATTTTGATCAATATATAAAATTAAGATTACATATAGTTGTAGTTACTTTCATCCTTGTACTTGTAGATGTATTTGTTTTGACTCGTTGTATCAAGTTATAATCTTCCCAACATTAGGTAATTATACTTGCCTAATTGGAATTTAAGTTGTTTTGACAAGGGTTCCTTTTACACGATTTATCTAGTAGGATAAAATATTAAAACTTGTCACATTTTTTAAATCAAGAAAAAAATTTGCTAGATCTACAGCAAAATGGACCAAAAGCTAATAGGTTGAAGTATGTCCGTCCACAGTTTTGAGTGAAAATTGCCGGACTAGCCAGTTTTCAAGACTGCTAATTGAAAAATAGCCAGCGTTTGCAAAGTCATTGAAAAATAGCCACTATTTTGCTGCAATACAGAAAGTTCCTGCATAATATACTGGAGATTGATGCACCTGTGTATGAACTTCCAGCATATTATGCTGGAACTCCAGCACACGGAAAGTTCCAGCATAATATACTGGAGATTGGAGCACTTGTGTATGAACTTCCAGCATATTATGCTAGAACTCCAGTATATTATGCTGGAAGTTCACATGTAAAAAGTTCGAACTCCAGTATATTCGTGAGCACGTGATTTTTGCCCTACATGAATTATTTCCAAACAAAATTCAAACAAAATGATTTCTTCTCATTATTTTGCAATTTTGTCGATTTTTGTGACATTTTATGTTAATTGTTTTGCATTTTTATTTTGTGCATCTTAATTCATATGAAAATATACAAAAATACACGTGGCATTTGTTTAAGATTTTAGTTCACATTTTAGGATTAATAGTAGTTAGAATTGCTTAAAAATAAAGAAAATAACAAAAAATGTCTTTTCGCATTTTTACTTCTAATTTGTCTTAATTGTGTTTAATTAGGAGTTAGTGTAATTGAAAATTAGGAAATATAATTGTGTAGTGTCAATTTGGTTTTTGAGTTTTATGTGAGCATGTCATAAAATAAATAAATGAAAACAAAACAAAAAGAAATAAAAGAAAACAAATAAAAAAAGCTGCCTTAATAGAGACCCACGAATTGGGCCACCTTTAACTTCTGGCCCAAACCAAACACACCCCGTCCAGCCCAAATCCCCGACCCAGTCCGGTCCAAGAGATGCCCAAACGGCGTCGTTTTTTATAGTGACCTAATCCTGGCCATCCATCCATTTAATCCAATGGCCAGGGTTCGTTCTCGCTTAATTAATAAAAATGTCTGAAAATTCTCAGCAACCCTAGAGACCGTTACCATCTTCCTCGTACATATCTTCACCCCACCGGCTCCGCCGCCTGAAATCGTCGCCGCAGCGGCCCATCTCCAAACTACCCCAAAAATACACCTCCGATTCCTCTCCTTCCCTTCTCTTCAAATCCCTGGTTAGCTTTCATCGAACCATAGCCAAATGGTTCAAATCTTGAATCGAAATATTCCGTCCAAGACTCAAAGTGACCCAAATTGTACCAAAATTACACCGTAGAATCGTCATAACCTCCCTTATCGAACCCCCCAAACCCTGTCCCTCGAATCCAACCAGAACCGTTCGAATATTGATTTGAACTCTTCCGGCGAAACCCTAACTTCTTCAAACTCCTCCAAATCAATACCACATCATCACCTCGCCTCACGCATACAGAATCAGGTGTCAGCGATGTTCAAATGTCACTGGAATTGCTCGAATGCCAAAATTGACAGGCATCTGAACTTCGAGTCATAGTGAGTTTTGCTCAATTTTAATTTCTGTTTCTTTTTCTCGTCTTCTCGTGCTTCTGTGTATTAGGTTCGTATAGGTGCTCCATGATTAATTGATAGTATAAATTTTAATTTCGTCATTAGTTTTGTTCAAATGTTTAGGGCCTAGTCTTGATTGTTCATTCTTATTCGAACTGATTAATTCTTAGGTTAATTTTCATTTTTTTGATTTTTGCCAGTTCTTTTCATTTTTACTTTCTGCCATTCCTGTCTGATTTTTGTTGTGTTCTGATGATGTGTTAGTTTCTGATTGCTTGTTTTGATTAATTCTTGTTAAGAAGTTCTTAATCGATTTTGGTTGAGCCTTTGGTTAGTTTTAATCTGTTCTTAGTATTCCTCATAGTTAATTAGTTTTAAGTAGTTTAGTCTAGTTAGGTTAATCAGGTGATTGCTTTTAATACTACTCTAATTTAGTGCCTAGTTCATTTAGCTGTTATAATTAGATAAGTTAGGTTATAATGGACAGTTCTAATCAGGGAAGGAAGGAGTTGGGGTGGGTTAGACTGATTTAGTAATTTCAAATGAGTTCAAGGGCATTTTGGGTAACTAGTAAAGGACAGGAATGCTGTAGATTTAGTTAGAATTTACTAGATCTTTCTAGAATAGGACTTAGTTCAGATTTTAGTAAACTTAGGATAGTAACTTGAGGCACAAGTTAGAAAATAAAGGCCTGAATGAATAAAAACTGAAAATAAAGAGGGACCAAAAGGAAAACAGAAATTTTGAGGGCTGCCCCTCATTTTGCCTATAAAATGGCACTCTCATGCCTTGTTTCACAAGTTTTGATCCTCCAAAAACTCTCTCTAATCTCCAGATCTGATTTTGAAATTCAAATATTCAAAAACCCAAAACAATAGAAAATTTAAAAAATCCAAAAACAAAACAAAAAAATGCAGTAAAAATCAAAGAGGCAGACTGTTCCATTGGATTTTTGCAGTCCAAATTCGAGTTTAATTGTTAGTTTGCCTCTTTTAGTTCAGTATTTGGGAATTGAAGTTCTGAAACTACTTTGATTTGGTCTGTGGAGTCAGATTGGAGTCTATTTGAGTTATTGTTTAGTTGTTTCTGTTGCTGAGGGTGTGCTAGATTGCCTGGGTTCAATTTTGAGTTTATTTGGGTGGATTCAAGTGGTTTATGATTGGTTTTCCTGATTCTGTCCTACTTTGAACTTTTCCTGGACTGTCAAATGTATTTCTGGGCTAAAACTGGGTTCATTGGTGTTGTTTGAATTCCAATTATTGGTTGCTGTGAGCTGTTGTCTGCTCTTCTGTTGCTAACGTCCCCTTCTATTCGTTATATTTCCAGGTACCTCTCTTACAGACTCAATTGAAGTGGAAAATCAATCCACATGTATGAGCAATGGTTGCATTAAATGAAGAAAATGTTGTTTAAATTTCATATGAACTCTTCACATACTGTTTAGTTTTAATTTTCCATCCCGATGTTCATTAGATAAATGCAATTGTTTGTATTAAGTTGGACTATGGACTGCTATTATAACTTTCAGTTGAGTTTCAAAAGTAAATAGATGTGATTGTTTTCAAATAGATTATAGGGTGTTTTTGAGTTTAAGTATGCTTCAGTTAACAGTATTAGTTTCATGATAGGTTGGGGAAGTCATTTCGTAAAGGATGTACTAAATTGCTCGTTTGGGTGAATAATAGGATAGCATCTTCATAGTTGAGTTTTTTTTACCTTAATTCCAGTTTGCTTTTTGCCTTAATAGTATCCAACAACTCGGCAGGAAAAAAAAAAGAAAAATAGCAAATAATCTGAGTTTAGGAATTGAAATTCAAAGTGATCAGTGTTTAATCGATTTGAGTAAGCATGCACTGTTTTCCTGCATTATAAGTGTATTGAGAATTTGGAATAACTTTATCGGATATTTGGTATACGTTAATTTGAAGCTTTGTTCGATTCAATAGTCAGCCTGATTGCAGGAGTTTGGGCTCGACTGCATCAATAGGTGGCCCAGGTCTGGTTTGATTGAGTATCCGTTGGACCTGGGCCCAGGCTTGCGTTAGCCTGCCCTCTTGCATCACCTGGATACTGACTCCTCATATGGGTTGTGTGCAAGATCCAGAAATGTTAAAGGATTTGAATTCATGTGTCCATGGATCCCCAAATATAAGTAACTCTTCAACAATGTGATTAATTAGGATTCCCTTTTCTTAGAGACAAAATTAAAAAAAAAAAAGAAAAGAAAATCGTAGTTTCTTTAAGTTTTCCTTTTTAAAATAAGATGAGCCGAGCCTCGCCAAATAAAACAAACAAATTGCGGGGCCCTTGATAAATGTTTATTCAAAAAATACTTAGACTTCGGGATGGGCCGTTTAGCGAATTTCACGGCCTTCCCCAAAGATAATAACGCGTTAGCCTCTTTAAGCGCGTATTTAAATAACATTACCTTCCTAAACTCGGGAGCGCATTTATGTGACCCAAATCCAAATCTGAACGAAGTCAAAATGTGTCAAAAATCGCGGGTGCATTTTATGTGACGCGGTTCGAGACATGTTTTCACGACGTTGCAATTCTCTTTAAAATAATAATAATAAAAGCGTTTAAAAAGCACATAGATTAAAACATGTTGTAAAATCAGATAAATAAGCCAAATATGATAGTTGAGCGACCGTGCTAGAACCACGGGACCCGGGAATGCCTAACACCTTCTCCCCGGTTAACAGAATTCCTTACCCGGATTTCTGGTTTGCGACTGTAGTACAGAGTCAAACCCTTTCCTCGATTCGGGAGTCAAACCGGTGACTTGGGACACCATAAATCTCCCAAGTGGCAACTCTGAATCTCTTAATAAGCGGATCCCGTTTCGATTGTCCTTTAATTGGAAAAAACTCCTTTTATTATATCCTTCACGGGGTGTAGTAGGAAAAAAGAGGTGTGACAGCTCTAGAGTTGTCACACCTCCTTTTTTCTTACTACACCCCGAAAAGAGTATAATAAAGGAGTTTTTCCAATTAAAGGACAATCGAAATGGGATTTGTTATTAAGAGATTCAGAGTCGCCACTTGGGAGATTTATGGTGTCCCAAATCACCGGTTTAGAATCCCGAATCGAGGAAAAGAATGTCTCCTTTTAACAGTCCGCGAACCAGAAATACGATTAAGGAATTCTATTAACCCGGGAGAAGGTGTTAGGCATTCCCGGGTTCCGTGGTTCTAGCACGGTCGCTCAACTATCATATTCGGCTTAAGTTATCTGATTTTAACAATTATAAACCTATGTGCAAATTTTTAACTTTTTAACCGCTTTTTGTTATTATTTTTTACATTAGAATTGTCAACGTCATTAAAACATGTCTCGAATCACGTCACATAAATGCACCCGTGATTTTTTGACTATATTTTTAACTTCGTTGGGATTTGGATTTGGGTCACATAAATGCGCACCCGAATTTAGGAAAGTAATATTATTAAACACGCGCCTAAAGCAACTACGCGTTTGCAGTTTGCGAGGGCCATGAAATTTGCTAAATGGCACCCTCGGAATCTAAGGTTGAGTTAAAGCCAATTAAAACGAGGGCCACGCAACTGTCATTTTATTTGGCGCGGCGTACCTCAAATCTAATTTATAAGGACATTACTAGTTAATTAAAGGACGTAAGCTAACTCCTACTTATATTATGTCAGACTTAATCTAATAATTCAATAAAACGTTAAACTGGTGACGGACCAACCCTATTATATTATGAAATGGCTGGGTCAGTCCGAATCTCAACGTTTGGCTGCCCATTTCAGCAGGCTCAACGTGTAAAACAACTGGGCTCCACCTGAAGCCCAACTCGGCAGCCTGATTGCAAGAGGAACAGGTAATGTGATTGTGTGAAAAAGGAAAAGATGTGAGCCAAGAAGGAAGAAGCACATAGTGTGAAAATATGCAGATAGTGAATAACCATTAGAGCACTAGCCAAGAATAAGAGGAGAGGTGCTGCTTTGACTATAAGAAAGGAACACAGTTTAACTAACAACCAGCTATGGATTTCAACCACTTAATATCTAAAGAAATGAATTCATCTATGTTATTATCTTATACCAACGTGAGCAACATGAGTATTTAGAGCAGATTATATGCGGAAGCTTAGGGAAAAGGAAAAAATGTTAATTACATGAAGACAGACAATCAATAACTAATCATACAACTACCAAATCTAATCATAAACTAAACATAACTGGTACCTTTTACATCCCTTGAAATCCATGCTTTTGCAAGATTACTCCAGTTTCAAACTCATGATAGTACTAGTACTACATGAGTATGCAGCAGCGCATCAGAATCAAAGAAGCACATAGTTCAAATTCCCCTCCAGATGTTACAAACATGTTCCAAAACATTCCAGGGAAACACATGAGACTACCCAATGAACTGATTAATACACAAGGGCCCTTGGACAACAATATGATTTAAATGCATCAGTTATACCCCAAATTGACGAAATAAAACTCACTGACAACTCTTACCCAATGATGAACCTATCAAAAACAAACTCACCCCTGCAGATTACCTTTGACTGATTAACAATCGCCAAACCAAGCAAAATTCAGTTAGACAATAGACTATCTAGCAGATTGACAACTTTACAAAACATCAGTGCAGGATTTGTACTTAAAACTGTGCAGATTTGCTTCATAAACAGTGCAAAAACAGGGTAGGTGTTAAATAGCCTGATAATTCTAACAACTGCCCAAATTAAGCAGATATGGACATTGGCAATACGACTAAATGCAGTAATGTACATCAATACCTTCACAAACCTATGTGATGAACACAAAATCACATGCAGGTTGTAGGAAAACCAACTAAACTATGTTAACCACAGATCTTATACCTTCGCGTCAACACCAAACAATTAACAAGAAATTTGTCTCCAAACTTAAATGGATAAGGGTCTGATTCAATGATCTTAGCAACAGAACCTCAAACACTAGTAACCTTAACAGGCCATTAACATGAAAATGATGAGGACA
>NW_017678349.1:13233-22456 GCF_001879085.1 Nicotiana attenuata
TTACAATTACGAGGAAAGACATAAATATAGGAAAGTCCCAGGTTAAATAAAAAAACTAAGACTCTAAACTCAAATACTAAAATAATGAACCTTCAACTTCAAATTCCTATTGTAACACTTTTTATTGTTATTGATCCATTTGAATCATTACTAAACTAAAATTCGACTTAAAATAACAGTAGTGTGACATCTTTAAAAATCCATACCAACTCAATACTCAAACACATATCACTACTGAGAATAGATGCAGTCAACAAGAAATTCGATCATACACAAACAAACCACCCTAGACTGAATCTCATAGCTCAAAAAAAGTAGTGAAACAAACAAAGAGTCGCATAGAAATAAAGAGAGGAAAATTGAACCTGAAGTTGCAAATCTTCTTTTATAACAATTATAAACTCGACAATACAACTCTCGACTCCAAATCCTATGTGAGATTCAGCAGCAAATCATCAAAACGACAGTAGAAAACCAAGCTCAAACTTCAATTTGTATCTCCCTGGAACTCAAATCCGGATTCAAAAATAAAAATGTATATATATTTCTCTTAAACTTTTAAAGAATTCTTCAAAAACGAAAATGGAATCAGAAAACCAGAAAATAATCGAAGCCTTTCAACTTTTCTCCAAATTTTGTTCTCCCCCCCCCCTCTCAAAATCGGAACTGGCCCTTTTTGAAAACGAATCCCTTGATGAATGTAGGGCTCAGATTGAATGAACTCAATCCAATGCCTCACACTCATCCAGCGAATCCGCCTCTAGAACCTTCCAATTGTGATATACATCTAAATCGAGCGAGTGAGAGGGGAGGGGAATCTCGCATCAGAAACCGTTAGAACGGTGAGAGGTGGGATGGGGGGAACGCGTGGGTTAGGGATTTGGGACTCACTCGCCTGAATTTGGACGGAATTTGGGGCTTGGTTCGCGTGTTCTTCGGAGAAGAAGCACAGTGCGCGTTAGATTTAGGGATTTTGTGATTTTTGGGTCTCTGTATGACTGTTCGCGTGTGTATATCTGAGAATGGGTCGGGTCAACCAAGCAGGTTGGGGCGTGGGTTAGGCTGATAAGGGGACTGAATTGGGCTGGTTGTAAGACTATAAACAATGGGCCCAAATCTGATTGCTCTTTTATTTCCAACTTTTTTCAATGCTTTCTTCTTTCTCTTATTTTTTAATTTTCAGAATTAAAAATAAGAAAATAACACAAATTAACCTAACAACTTGAATAAGTTAACTGATAATTACCAATATAAACTAAACCAAATTAAAATTACCAACTACCCAAAATTCAAACTTAAAACTAAAGTGTAAATAAACTATTTTTGTGGTTTTCCATTTTGTAAAAAAACAACTTAATTACTACTTAACTTTTAGAAGTGCAAAATTAACTCCTAAATGCACATGCAACACTTTTTCTATTTTCCATTAATTAAACAAAAATAAAAATGCACAGACAAATACAAACAATTAGCCGAAAATGCAACAAAATCCACAAAATTGCGAATAATGGAAAGAAATTTATTTTGTTTGAAGTTGTGGGAGTAATTCATATAGGGCAAAAATTACGTACTCACAGCTGCCCCTCTTTGCTCGGAAACACGAAGAGTTTTCGTGCAAAGATAAGTGAGCAAATACGAGCGATTTTTGCCCGTTTGAATACTCCGTGTGAAGCATTTTTGAAAAGTTTGACCGCACCCTGCTTCCGAGGTTGCCTACATATCCTTGGCTAAAAAGGAATCAGGTCAGTGTAGTTCGGGAAGGTCTGGTAGCTGGGACTACCATGAAGCTGTGGTTTCATTGTTGCTGCTGCTGCTTCTACTGCTTACTGAACCCCCTTATTAGACCGTGTCAAAATGAAAAGAAGCTAGACTACTCTATGATCTATGAATTACAAAAGTCCTATCTATGTCTTCAAACTTGATCTTGTATTTCCTGTTGTCTTGTATTCTCCCGGTGGAATCCATTTGTTGTTGCCTTGAATTGTGATACGAGATGTTTTGCCGTTTCTCCGAGTGATGCTTGACCGCCAAGACTTGAAATGTATGCCTCTATTCTCCAGGCGGGCTCCTGACTGCCGAAAATTGAAATGTATGCCTCTGTTCTCCAAGCGGGCTCCTGACTTCTGGAACTTGAAATGTATGCCTCTGTTCTCCAGACGGGCTCCTGACTGCTGAAAATTGAGATATATGCCTCTGTTCTCCAGGCGGGCTCCTGACTTCTGAAACTTGAAATATATGCCTCTGTTCTCCAGGCGGGCTCCTGATTGCTGAGACTGAATATATGCCTCTGTTCTCCAGGTGGGCTCCTGACTGCTAAAACTTGGAATATATGCCTCTGTTCTCCAGGCGGGCTCCTGACTGCTAAGACTCGAAATATATGCCTCTGTTCTCTAGGCGGGCTCCTGACTGCTAAAAAAACTTCAAATATATGCCTCTGTTCTCCAGGTGGGCTCCTTATTGCTAAAACTTAAAATATATGCCTCCGTTCTCCAGGCGGGCTCCTAATTGCTAAAACTTGAAATATATGCCTCTGTTCTCCAGGCGGGCTCCTGATTGCTAAAACTTGAAATAAATGCCTCTGTTCTCCAGGCGGGCTCCTGATTGCTAAAACTTGAAATAGATGCCTCTGTTCTCCAGGCAGCTCCTGATTGCTAAAACTTGAAATAAATGCCTCTGTTCTCCAGGCGGGCTCCTGATTTCAACAGAAATAGACAAAACAAAGAAAACTTTCTGCCCTAGTTTGGTGGCTGGGCGCATTATGTTACCAAATATTACTAAAAATTTGAAAGCTAAAATTTGAATTGTACTTCCCTTGTTCTCCAGGTGGGCGCCTGACTGCTGAACTTAAAATGTATTCCCTTGTTCTCCAGGTGGGCGCCTGATTGCTGAATCTTGAAATGTATTTCCTTGTTCTCCAGGTGGGCGCCTGATTGCTGAACTTGAAATGTATTCTCTTGTTCTCCAGGTGGGCGCCTGATTGCTGGAACTTGAAATGTATTCCCTTGTTCTCCAGGTGGGCGCCTGATTGCTGAATCTTGAAATGTATTCCCTTGTTCTCCAGGTGGGCGCCTGATTGCTGAATTTGAAATGTATTCCCTTGTTCTCCAGGTGAGCGCCTGATTGCTGAATCTTGAAATGTATTCCCTTGTTCTCCAGGTGGGCGCCTGATTGCTGAACTTGAAATGTATTCCCTTGTTCTCCAGGTGGGCGCCTGATTGCTGAAACTTGAAATGTATTCCCTTGTTCTCCAGGTGGGCGCCTGATTGCTGAAACTTGAAATGTATTCCCTTGTTCTCCAGGTGGGCGCCTGATTACCAAAAACTTGAAACTGTATTCCCTTGTTCTCCAGGTGGCGCCTGATTACCAAAACTTGAATTGTATTCCCTTGTTCTCCAGGTGGGTGCCTGATTACCAAAACTTGAAATGTATTTCCTTGTTCTCCAGGTGGGTGCCTGATTACCAAAACTTGAAGTGTATTCCCTTGTTATCCAGGTGGGCGCCTGATTGCCAAAACTTGAATTGTATTCCCTTGTTATCCAGGTGGACGCCTGCCATTACAACAAAACAGACAAAACAAAAGAAATTTTTCTGCCCCAGTTTGGGATCTGGGCATATTTGTGAGTGTTGATCGGATCATGTTACCTACAGAGCTCTAAGAATTTAAAAGCTAAATCCCATTATCCAGTAGGGCCCTGAAAACTTCAAATTGAATCTCATCTTAGGAGTGATAACTTTAAAGCTAAATTATATTTTCTAAAGGGAGAGCTTACGCTAAAACTTAAAACTAAATCCCATTATCCAGGAGGGTCCTGAAAACTTAAAATTAAATCCCATTATCCAGGAGGGTACTGAAAACTTTAAATTAGATCCCATTATCCAGGGGGTCCTGAGAACTTTTTAAAATTAAATCCCATTGTCCAGGAGGGTCCTGAAAACTTTAAATCAAATCCCATTATCCGGGAGGGTCCTGAAAATTTAAAAACTAAATCTTATTATCCAGGAGGGTCCTGAAAATTTTAAACCAAATCCCATTATCCAGGAGGGTCCTGAACTTTGTAAAATTAAATCCCATTATCTAGGAAGGGCCTGAAAGTTTTTAAATTAAATCTCATTATCCAGGAGGGTCCTGAAAGCTTTTAAATTAAATCTCATTATCCAGGAGGGTCCCAAAAATTAAATCCCATTATCCATGAGGGTCCTGAAAATTTTAAACTAAATCCCATTATCCGGGAAGGTCCTGAGAATTTTAAATTAAATCACATTATCCATGAGGGTCCTGAAAACTTTTAAAATTAAATCCCATTATCCAGGAGGGTCCTGAGAGTTTATGGTCAATCCTGTTTTGGTGCTTGCTTTATCCCTTAAGGAGGGTTTCTCCGAAACCAACGAAAACTTTTTGCCCCTGTTTCAATCAAAGAAAAATCTTGTCAGTTTAAAAATGGTGGTTAGTTGATAGCATTCTTGCTGGATGCGCCTTCGCTGCTGAGTTCTACTTTGACTTGCTTCCTTGAACTTGCCTTGAACCGCTTTGACTTCCTGACATACTTTCAAAATCCCCACTGACTTTTGATGACTCGAGTGTTCTATCCCATCCTGTTGTTTTACATTTCTGAACCCTTTATCCGAAACTTTGCCTCTCCCTACAAAACTATCTGGCCAATCCACCGACGAAACTTTCGATAATCCTTTGCGTATTACTTTGCATTTTGACATCTTTGGTATATTTCGGCCCTGTTGTGCTTTGCAACTGGGAAACTGGTAGTTAGCCTTGACATATTTTCCTCTATGTTTCGGACGAGACCGACATTGAAACAGACCTCAAAAAAGGATGAAATGCAGTGACCTTGAGAGTTAAGGATAAAGAGAATCCACAGCCGAACGATTTATAAAAGAATGAAAAGAAAAGAAACTTATCTGAGAGGAACAGCTGGTACCATTGAACATGCCATGCATTTCGGACTAACCGTCCCAATCTGTCCAACCAATCAACTTTCCACTGCTACGCTTTGTTGCCCCAGAATTCCATAACCTGATTTCTTCAACCAAACCCTAACCTTGTTCATCCTGTAGCGTCTTAAACAGCTTTCACCCACAAACTTATCTCACTTGCTCATCTGAAAACTCACCTTCGCCTTAAGGTGCCCGCGAGGGTTTTCACCAATAAGACTCTCTCATTTTTAATTTCTCTCAACTCACTTCGCCTTATGGTGCCCGTGAGAGTTTTCAACAATAAGACTCTCTCATTTTCATCATTTGTTTTTTTTTTTGCTTGAACTGGAGTGTTGTCCCTAACATAAATCACCTCTTCTTGCTCGACTTGGCATTCCCTGAATACTGATTAGAAGGTCTTTCTTTGGACCGTAATGCAGGCTTTGGACGGAGTTAGAAAGAAAGGGTATCAAAGGCTCAAAAACAATTCGACGTGGGTTCAAAACTACAACTTTGGAATCAAATTAACCACAACTTCTGCCCCAGTTTCCTCCTTGGGGACTTTTGGACTTTTATTTGGTGTGACTGAACCTCAGAGGGAGGCTGCCTACGTACCCTTTCGGGATCAAGTCAAACGTAGTTCAGGTCATAGAAATTACTTTGTTGTGATTTTTCTTCTCTCCCATTCTCTCTCCTCTTTTTCTTTTCTTTCTCTTTTCTCTTTCTTTTTCTTTTTTTTTTCTTTTTTCTTTTCTTTTTTTTTATTTTCTTTTTCTTTTTCTTTTTCTTTCTTTTATTTTCCTGCTTTTCTTTTCCCCTTCCTTTTCTTTTCTTTTCTTTTTTTTTCGTTCATTTTTCTTCTCTCTCTCTTTCTCTTTTTTCCTTCTCCTTTTCCTTCACTTACTTTCCATGCTTGTGTTTACGAGCTTTGTCATTGATTCCAAAAGAGGGGTATGAAAGAAAATAACTGAGGCTCAAAGGGGTAGCAAAGGATAAAGTGTTTAGATAGCAGAACAAAATGCCTTCGTCATTCCAATCTTCAAAATATGCCAAATACAAACAAGTACAATCAGACAGAGGAATCATACATAGTATCTCTTGACTGCATCAGAATTGGTAGCCATTTCTACACATTTTCCTTCCACATCTGTCAAGTATAATGCACCATTGGACAACACTCTAGTTACAACAAATGGTCCCTGCCAGTTTGGGGCGAACTTTCCTTTTGCTTCAGCCTGATGAGGCAAGATACGTCTCAACACTAACGGTCCTACTTCGAACTTCCGTGGACGCACTTTCTTGTTATATGCTCTCGCCATTCTCAATTGGTACAATTGGCCATGACATACTGCTGCCAATCTCTTTTCATCAATCAGACTCAATTGCTCCAGGCCGGTTTTGACCCACTCATCATCGTCATGTTCCAATTCATCATCACACTCAATTTCTTGTATTATTACTTCAGAATTAGACCGACTTTTAAGACTGGGCCGAAGATTCCTCATGCATGTCATGTCATTGAGACCAGCATAGAAAGAACTGTACAAGAAAGAAAAAAAACAAAAATGGAACTATCAGGAATGAAGAAGAAGGGAAATTGCATTTCACTGAAATTGAAGATAACAAGGTTTAACACATTCAAACGGACGGAACGTAGAACCTGAATCACAACCCTAGAATAATCCAGACAACTAAAAGAAAATCAAAACCCACTACCAAAACTCCCTCCGAGTAGGAAGAGGAGTAGCTTCCCAATTGTTGATCTTCACATTAGGCCTGACAAAATGCACTTCTTCGTCACCAGAACATTCCCGAATTTCTACCATGTTCACTTCATCAAATAGACTTTGGACCCTTTCAAATCAACTCCTCCTGCTCAGGGTTCTTGGGAGGCTTTCAGCCGAAAGATCAAAGCGAGGCGTGTAAGAACATGGTTCTGGTGCTTTGAAGGTAGGTTCGGGTGGGTAGTAGTGATTATCATGGGTTTGGAACAAAGGTTCACTGGAGGATCTGTGTAATGCGGCAGGTGGAGGGGCCACAAACACAGGGGTGATTGGTGGGGGAGGGTATGGGATTTGTTTGGGTGGTGGAGGTGGTGGTGTTTGGGAGGTGGTTCCGTAGCACTGTTGGTAAGTAGGAAAGGCTGGAGATGAGTTCACCGTAGTAGGATCCTGAGTCTGAGCTAACGGTGGGTGTCCTTTTGACCAGGCATGGTACATCTCGACCATTTGCTGCTTCATCTTATGCATTAACATCCAATTCTTCCTCTTCCCTCGACGGGTCGACGATGCTTGCCTCTAACTCCTGGTTGACCATGTTTGACTTGTTCTTAGACCGGGTGTTGTAGGAATGGGTTGCCAGAATGCCAGTCAACTAACCACCTGCCTGAACTCATCATCAACAACAACTTTGTCAGCGATTAGAGCATTAATAGATAGGTAGCTGCACATTTTGAGAATGAATGCACCTAAGCAGTTAACTGTTTCTACTATGCCTTTGCTTGGTTGCATGCGTCATCCCGGCTTTCCTTTTTCTTTATTTGCCATGCCTTTTCTTTGTTTTATCCTCTCACTCTTCCCTCTTGTTTTTTCCATTGTTTGTTTCTTGCCTTTCCCTCTTTTCTTTTGCTTTTCTCTCTTATTTTCCTTCCTTTTTTTTCCTTTTTGTCTTCTCTCTTTTTTATTTGGTTACGGTCGAATCCTATGTAGATTGCCTACGTATCATGACCCCGCATGAATTAGACCAAGCGTAGTTCTTGGGGATATGAAAAGAAATAACAAAATTTTTCATAAAAACAAACACTTTGACTACAAGGACTCAAGATTCACAGACTCGAATTAAACAAACTTAGAAAAAGCTCAGACTTCAAAACAACTTAACAGACTCAAAACAAAAGTACCGACTCAAATAAAGATCACAACTACATTAAAGCCTTGAAAAATCCTGGAGCTCTTGGGGTGTTATTTGGTTTTGCTGCGGGCTCATCTGCAAGATGAGCCTTTCCAAATCTCTCATTACCTGCTGGACAAACGTCATGACTGCCGCAAAGAAAGTAGTCTGGGTCATGTCTTCACATATCTGGCATTTTACCACAATATACTCTGCAATCGCAATGACCTTTTCACGGATCCTACCTTTCTCCCGTAATAACTCTCCAATTTGTCGGGTTCTGGCTTCCAAAGTTTGTTCAGCTGCCGGCTCCGTTGATGGAATTGTTGCAGATCCCTTCCTAACCTTGCTATCAAAGAATAAAAGTGCTCCCTCTCGGCTTCAAAATCTCTTCCCTGCTTGGCCATTTCATTTTCAATGATCTTGACCTTTTTCTTCATACTTACCATCCCCTTGTCGTATTTCTCCTTCAGCTGACGGATAAAACTGGCCTGTTCCCCTGCATCCTTGGCTATCTTGGCCCGAGCATTTGCTAACTCCACCTCAGTCTTCTGTAAATCATCCTCGAAATCACGTGCTTTCTGGGTAAGATTGTAGATGAGCTTTTCGTCTTTTCTACTCCTGCCCGGGTTGTCAATTGCTATTTTCATTTTCCGAATCTGTGCTTTGAGAACTTCATTCTCTTGGATCAATCTTCTTTTCTCACCTTCTTGAGCCTGGAGATCATTGTTAAATTCCATGTTTCTCAGTTTTTCTTTCAAGGCATGAATCTCAGCTTGATACGCCTTTTCCTTTTCTCCCCATGCTATTCTTTCTTGGATATTGTCATCAAAAGCTTGAACATGAGGTCTTTTGGCGGGCCTCTCAGGTTCGGATTCCGGCTCGGTGTTCACACAGGCCCTCTTATCAAACCAAGCAGCATAGTTTGGATCCACTTCTCCCTTTGCGACATCTGGTACCTGGGTGCCATTTTTAAGATACCGGCAGCTATTCCAATCCTGTTGAACTAAAGCCTCGGGCAATGCGGCTTCTGGATGCAACTCTATGACTTGAGTACTTAGATCTTCATCTTCGAGCACAATCTGATGCCTTCCCAATTGTCTCAAGACCCTCTGTGGTGCATACGGTTGACCACTTTTCACACCCATTATCCTCAAGTAGCCTTTAGCAGCAGTCATGTATATGGCTTCTGTCTTCGGGAGCCATCCTATGGACCACTCAATTTGACTTGCTTTGAGATCTTTCAAATGAGACACCCATGCTTCAAATCCTTCCGGCACATTGTAATCCTTTACCCTCTTTTCGTAACTGGTGATGAAGTTATTTGGGCTTGAGCCATAACTCATGAATCTGGAATGGTGGCGAAGATGCTCGATCATCCACATTTGTATGAGGATATTGCAAC
>NW_017678350.1:0-7446 GCF_001879085.1 Nicotiana attenuata
CTAAAAGGGATTATGTTGTAAACGGAAAGTAATTAAAAATTTAGCTTGCCTAGTTTCTACGAGTAGGCGCCATCGCGACTCCCGAGGGTGGGAAATCCGGGTCGTGACAAGTTGGTATCAGAGCTCGAGGTTACATAGGTCTCACAACTCACGGACAAGCTTAGTAGAGTCTGAGGGATCGGTACGGAGACGTCTGTATTTATCCTCAGAGGCTACCGAGTTAGGAAAAGTTTCACATTTGTTCTTTCTTGTAGTGCGGTTTGGTTTCTCAATGCTAAATGAATTTCTACTCTGTTCTTTCGCAGATGGCGAGAACACGTGCTTCTTCATTTTCTGATCAGCAGTCCGAGCCCCAAACAGCTCCCGCTAGGGGTAGAGGGCGAGGCCGAGGCCGTGCTAGAGGCCGAGGTAAGGGAAGAGCTCAGCCCCGAGCAGCAGCACCAGTGGCGGAGCCTCAGGTTGACATTGACGAAGAGGTTCCGACCCCAGCCCCAGCAGTTCCGGTGGGTCCAGCTCAGGTCCCAGAGGGGTTTATTGGTACCTAGTTCTTTAGGATGCTCTAGTCCGATTGGTGGGCCTCATGGAGAGCGTCACCCGAGCAGGTTTGCTTTTTGTAGCACCAGCCGTCTCTCAGGCTGGAGGAGGGGCCCAGACTCCTGCTACTCGTACTACGGAGCAGGGAGTTCCCCCCGGATTCAGACTCCAGCAGTTCAGCCNGAAGTCGGGTTAGGTAGGTACAACGGTTAGTCGATGACTGGGGGTTACCCCAACGGTGGCGTGACAGTGCACATGGGAGTTGATTCGCATGAGTTTACAGCTGAGGTTAAGACATGGCTCTCCATTATCTGTTCAAGAGTGTCTCCCTCTACTAAAGACACTGATGTGACACCGGACAGGGCACTGATCATTGCTGCCATTATGGATGGACTCCCTGTGAATGTGGGGGAACACATTGTCCGAGAAATTGAGGAAGCCACTCATGGGCGGTCCAAGAGCCTGTTCTTTCCATCCTTGATCACTAGACTTTGCTATGATGCTGGGGTGCTTAAGCATCCCAATGATGTTGAGAAAGGTCCAGGAAAGCCGATGATCCATCCCTTGTTGAAAAGGGGACCCAGTGATAAACAGAATAAGAGGCGCATTGATGTTGATTCCTCTTCATTTGGGCAGTTCTCCGAGACCACCACTGATCCCGCCGGATCCTTTGACCCCATGGGACCACTCCAGTCCAGTCCGTACACTATGCGCCACTTGTCCAACCAGATATATGGGGTAGATGCACATGTTAGGCAGCTTATAGCTGGCCTTTCCACTGGCCCACCTGGGGCTAGCACATCTACTGGGACTGCTGCCCCACCATCCATGGCGGATTTGGTCAAAGAGCAAAAGGAAATCACGGGCAAGATGGAGGCCATTAACACCAGGTTGGAGAACATGAGTCGCCGGCAAGGAAAGATTGAAAAGAGGCAGAGAAAATTCAAAGAGCATGAGAAGAAGAAAAGTAAATTGTTGTCTAAGGTGATGCAAAAGTTGAGTACACTTTGTGGTTCACAGGACTCGGATGAGGATGGTGATGCAGACTTGGAGCTTAAATTCCCCACCACCTCCAGTTATGACTGATGCAGTATTCAAGGAGCACTTTCTACCATTTTACTCTATCATTTTTAGTTGCATTGGGGACATTGCAACATCTTTAGTTGGGGGGTGGCTTCTTGTATAACTGTTCTCATTTTGTTGTTAGTATATTTTCATGTGATGTGTTATATTAGTATGTTTATTAACTCCTAATTTTTTTTGTTACTTGATGCTTATTAGCTTCTTAATTTTTATTAGCTTCTTGAATTAATTTTTTATTAGCTTCTTAATTTTTTATATAGTATGTTTTATGTTAGTGGCGATATCCTTGGTTTTCTGTATACCACGGTTCTTTTTCCAAGGATGCCAATTTTCTTCCTGAACCGGGTAATTGTAGAAAATTTTTGTCGACTTTTCCCGATGATGGATAGATAGACAACTTTCTTAAGGGAATTAGTCTTGTAGTTAGGAGTAGCTTTTGTTAATTTAGGAAAAATAAATGGTTTGAGTTGGGGTTGGTGCCCATTGACCAAGTTGTGGCTTGCTTGGTACCAACATAATTTAAACCTCGGCATATGAGTTTTAGTCGTTGAAAAAGAAAACGATTGAAGTAAAAATGTCATGACCTTTTAGACTCAATTTTTGGCTCTTTAATTCACTAAATAGCTTCCTTTATGCTATATGTAACCTCTTTGAGTCATTTGTTTCAATTGGACTTTGGATTTGTATTCCACTTGAGTTTCATGTGCCATGTGTGGTGAGATGTATTTGAGAGTTCTTTTGTAGTACTTGTGGTCTAGAACTTGCCCGGAATGTGCTTTAAGGCGAAATTATAGACTAACTTGGTTTGAAAAATGATATTAGGCCTTCCTTGGACCGCTAGTATACCTTAAATTTCCTACCCTTAAATATTTTCCCTAGTCAACCCATTTTGAGCCTTTAACCTTATTCTTTGGCAACCATATTACAAGCTTAAATCATTTTGAGCCTTTAACCTTATTCTTTGGCAACCATATTACAAGCTTAAATCCTTTGTTCTTAATTGATCTAGCTTTTGATACCCTACCTTCCTAAGTACTTTGAAAGTGTAAACATAGGCTAAAAGCCTATGTTTGGGGGTTGAAGGTTGGAAAAGTTGTGATGTGGAAGTTGTTTGAAAAGGTTGAAGGTAGAGAACAAAAAATATATGAAATCTTCCTTGACTTTGAAAAGAAAAGAAAACGAAAAGAAAATGTATATAGAATAAAATGATAAAAAGTCGTGAATAAAGGGAAGACTAGGTGTGGAATGAAAAGTGAAGAAAGGATGGAAAATGTTTTTGAAGGAATTGGACTTTAATTGTAAATAATGTAATGCTTGGGGAGGTTTTGAGTCACTTTAACCAAAATTTTGCCTTACCTTAACCAAAAGCCTAAACTACAACCCTTTAAGTCCTAATTGATTTTGAACCAAGTTGTCTACATTAGTGGAGGAATACATGAAGGCCAAGCCTATGGTACTACTTGTATGCATTTGAACATCTTTTTGAGAGAGAGTTAATTCTTTCCATTTGATATCCCATTTTTGTTTTGAACTAAGATTTATGAGTGTGGGATCCTCTCTTAAATGTGAGGGCACGTGAGATTTGAGTTGTGAATTTAATCCCATTTTCAATTGGAAAGAATGACCAAAGAAAGTTGATTGTGATAGAGAGGCAAATTTTGAAGCTTTAATATCATGACTTGATTGCTACTTTGATTTGCATTAGTATTCGAGCACTTGAAGTATAATGAAGTTCATGAGAAGTGCTTAAAAATTCATATGCTTTGGAGTAATTGTTGGTACCAATCGAAGTCATGTTTTTGTGCTTATAGTAGACCTTTTTGGCTTGGCATGATATGGATACATTGTTGAGTTAACTACTTGGGAGGAGATTTTGTCGCTTTCATTGCTTGAGGACAAGCAATAGTTTAAGTTTGGAGGTTTGATAAGTTGGTATTTTACCAGCCTATCTTGTCTTTAAACCTATACTTTTTGCTATATTTAAGTGATAAAATCGTGTTCTTAATGTCGTTTACTTCCATTTTACAGGTTCTAGTGATTTAGAAGTAAATGGTGGAGAAACCAAGTGAAAACAGATCAAAATGAGCTAAAATGAACAAAATGATGCCTGCTAGTGATTTGCCCTTCACGAACGCGAAGGCACCATGCGAACGCGAAGGAGAAGGAAACCTAACCTACGCGAACGCGAAGTGACAAATGCGAACGCGGTAGTTCAAAATCCAAAACATCGCGAACGCGTACACCTGAACGCGAACGCGTAGATTCCAGACCCAAAGCTTCGCGAACGCGTAGGTCCAAGCGCGAACACGTAAGATCAAATTTTATCAAACCTTCGTGAACGTGAAGCTGTTGAACGCGAACGCGATGAAGAACTGGGCGTGCAAACTGGGCAGTTTTGGAATTTCACATTTTTTTGACCCCAAACCCTTTAATACCCAAATCAGCTCATTTGTAAGAGATCTTTGGCTTATTTTCAGTTCATAGAAATAGAAAGAACATTTATTGAAGCTAGGATTTTCGCACACACACTTGGGTCTTGAAGATTGATGCTTGTGGTTAAGATTTTCTTACCCGTTTATGTTTATTTCTTCATTTTCTTGCTTTGTATTGAATATTTAAGTGTGTAGTATTTATTTCCAACACTTAAATCTTGTTAATGGAAATACTCATATTTAAAGTGTGGATTAAATACCTTATTGTGCTTATGTATTAAGTGATTTTTATATATTTATGAAGTGAGTTATTGTTACTTTAATTATTCTTGTTCTTTAATGTTTCCAAAGGGATTAGCTAACCCTAAGACTCGCCTATTAACTCCGAATTGATTTTGGAAAAGATAATTTGGGATTGGAAAAGATTAATTAACAAGAACTAGAGGCGTTAACCCTCATTTTATAGATTCTACCTAGGGATAGGATTGAACTACTTGTAGCCATTCCGGGTGCGCTTAATCTTTTAATTGTTTTAGGGATAATTCAATTAGGAAGTCTTGTTAGTCTTCGGAAGAAGCTAATTAAGAATTATTATCCGTGGCTAATTAACATAAACTCGCTCATATTTGTAAAATCATGAAATACATTGGATCCTTACTTGAGTGTAATTCCCGATGAAACCGTACTTGTAGTCATTGATCATTTTACTTGCTTTCTAGGTTAGTTTACATTTCCGCATTTAGATATAAAATATTTTCAAACCAAAATTCTTAGTGTTATGCATTGTGCGATAAGCGATAATTTTCTTACATACCTAATCGCCTACACATTGTTCTCTGTGGGTTCGACCCCGACTCATAGTTGGGTAAATTATATTGCATGCGACCGTGTCTATTACTTTTTAGTAGTGGATTTGGACGTCACCACTGTTGAGCATCCGAAACACACCCGAGGCCCCCCGGACCTCAACCAAACCTACAAATATGTCCCATAACATCATCCAAACTTTTACCAATCCTTAAACCACCTAAAACAAAGCCGAAAATTTGATTTAATCGAGGATTTAAGCCTAAGAACTTTGAATTTATTCAAAACACACTTTCGATCAAAAACCTAACTAAAACACGTCCGAATGACCTGAAATTTTGCACACATATCCCAAATGACATGACGGAGGTACTGCAACTTCTAGAATTTCATTCCGACCCTCGAATAGAAATCTCACTATCAGACCGGAAACTTCAAAATTTCAAACTTCGGCAATTCAAGCCTAAATTAGCTACGGACCTCCAAAATACATCCCGAGCACGCTCCTAACCCCGAAATCACCTAACGGAGCTAACGGAACCATCAGATTTCCATTCTGAGGCCGTCTTCACACTCTTCCGACTACGGACCACTTTCCAACACTTAAGCTCTCATTTAGGGACTAAGTGTCCCAAAACTCTCCGAAACCCAACACTGAGCGTCCCAGCAAACCAAAATAGCAGAAATGAACTTGGGGAAAGCAGTTATTGGGGGATCAGGACGTGAATTCTAAAAATGACCGGCCGGGTCGTTACATCCTCCCACACTTAAACATTCGTTCGTCCCCAAACGAGCATAAAGAACATACATGATGTAGTGAAAAGATGAGGGTATTGGCTGTGCATATCCCCCTCGGTCTCTCAAGTCACCTCCTCGGCCGGCTGACCCCGCCATTGAACCTTTACTGAAGAAATGTTCTTTGATCTCAACTTTCTGATTTGTCTATCCAATATAGACACTTGCTCCTCAACATAAGATAATTCCTTGTCCAACTGGACTGAGCTGAAATCCAACATGTGCAACGGGTCCCCGTGATATATCCAGAGCATCGAAACATGAAATACTAGATGAACTCCTACCAAGCTGGGAGGTAAGGCAAGCTCATAAGCAACTTCCCCAACACGCTTCAATATCTCAAAAGGGCCAATAAACCTCGGACTCAACTTCCCTTTCTTCCCAAATCTCATAACGCCCTTCATAGGCGAAACCCGAAGCAGAACCCGCTCTCCGACCATATATGAAACATCACGAACCTTCCTGTCAGCGTAACTCTTCTGTCTGGATTGGGCTGTACGGAGTCTATCCTGAATCACCTTAACCTTCTCCAACGCATGCTAAACCAAATCTGTACCCAACAGTCTAGCCTCACCCAGTTCAAACCAACCCACCGGAGATCTACACCTCCTACCATATAGAGCCTCATACGGCGCCATCTGAATGCTGGACTGATAAGTGTTGTTGTAAGAAAACTCAACCAATGGCAAGAACTGATCCCAAGACCCTCCAAACTCAATCACACACGCACGAAGCATATCCTCAAGAATCTAAATAGTGCGCTCGGACTGTACGTCCGTCTAGGGGTGAAATGCTGTGCTCATCGTCACCCGAGTACCCAACTCCTGCTGAACCGCTCTCTAAAACTGTGATGTGAACAGAGTACCCCTGTCTAAATTAATAGAAACTGGAATACCATGCAGATGAACAATCTCCCGGATATAAATCTCCGCCAACCGCTCTGATGAATAAGTAGTACACACAGGGATAAAATGAGCGGACTTGGTCAGCCGATCCACAATGACCCAAATGGCATCAAACTTCTTCAAGGTCCGCGGAAGTCCAAATACAATGTCCATAGTGATGCGCTCCCATTTCCACTCCGGAATCTGTATTTGCTGAAGCAACCCACCTGGCCTTTGGTGCTCATACTTCACCTGCTGACAGTTGAGGCATCTGGCTACATATCCAACTATATCCTTCTTCATCCGCCTCTACCATCAGTGCTGCCTCAAATCCTGATACATCTTCGCGGCACCCGGATGGATGGAATACCGCGAACTATGGGCCTCTACTAGAATCAACTCTCGAAGCTCATCAACATTGGGCACACAAATTCGACCCTGCATCCTTAATACCCCGTCATCTCCAATGGTCACATCTCTAGCATCGCCATGCTGAACCGTGTCCTTAAGGACAAGTAAATGAGGATCATCATACTGCCGCTCCCTAAAACGGTCGAATAAAGAAGATCGAGAAATAATGCAAGCTAGGACCCGACTAGGCTCCGAAAGATCCAATCTCACGAACTGACTGGCTAAGGCCTGAACATCCATCGCCATAGGCCTCTCTGAAGCTAGTAAATATGCTAAACTCCCCAAACTCTTTGCCCGGCAACTCAAGGCGTCAGCCACCACATTGGCCTTGCCCGGGTGATACAGAATAGTAATATCATAATCTTTCAGCAACTCTAACCACCTCCTCTGACGCAAACTTTAGATCCTTTTGCTTGAATAAGTGCTGCATCTCCGATGGTCAGTATAAATCTCACAAGGCACACGGTACAAATTATGACGCCGGATCTCAAGGCATAAAC
>NW_017678350.1:9204-11986 GCF_001879085.1 Nicotiana attenuata
AATATGGGACTTGGGCGTATGCCCGGAATCGAATTCCGAGGTCCCAAGCCCGAGAAATGAATTTTTGTGTGAAATTATTTTCTGGAAATGATTAAGGAAAATGAAAATGAAATTTGATTAAAAGACTGTGGTATCGGGCCCGTATTTTAGTTCCGGTACCCGGTACAAGTCTTATATATGGTTTAAGCGCTTTCTGTAAAGTTTGGTTGAAATCGGACGTCGTTTGACGTGTTTCGGACTTAAAACTCTAAATTTGAAAGTTTATGAGGTTTGAGGAAAAATTTGTGATTTTGAGGTTGATTCGTTGTTTTTGATGTTATTTTGGCGATTTGATCGCACGAGTGAGTCCGTAGGATGTTATTGAGGTGGTGTGCATACTTGGTTTGGAGCCCCGAGGGCTCGGGTGAGTTTTGGATAGGTGTCGGATTGCATTTTTGCATTTTTGAAAAAATCTGGTATCTCTGATCTGCAGGCTTCACATTTGCGAAGCCAGTACTCGCAAATGCGAAGGTCCAGCTCTCGCAAATGCGAAGGCTGGTTCGCAAATGCGAAACCAGCCCAGGCCTGACAATGATCGCAAATGCGAAATAATTCTTCGCAAATGCGAAGGTCCAGGGTTCGCAAATGCGAGACCTTTTTCGTAAATGCGAAGGTCCCCTGATAGGCCTGAGTTCGCAAATGCGAACAAGAGTTCGCTATTCCCATAATTTGGTCGGGGTTCGCAGTTGCGAACCCCAGTTCGCAATTCCCATATCTGCAGCCCAGCAATTTTCATACTTAGTCGAATTTTAGGCCATTATTCACCCCACTTTCAAAATACAACTCCTTAGGCGATTTTTCAAGAACAAGTTTCATCCCAAATCATTTGTAAGTCGATTTTTACTTAATTGTTTCACTCATTAACATCATTTAACATGTTTTCCACTTAGAATCAATGATTTTCATGGGTGAAATTAGGGGTTTTGGGTAGAACCTAGGGCTTTCAAAAATTGGGGATTTGGACCTCAATTTGAGGTCCGATTTCAAAACAAATTACATATTTGAGTTTGTGGGGGAATGGGTAACCGGGTTTTGGTTCGAACTTCGGGTTTTGACCACGTGGGCCCGGGGGCGATTTTGGAATTTTTGGAAAAAACTTGGGAAATTCATTTTTTATGCATTCAAATTGATTCATTTAGTGTTTAGTAAAGTGATTGAGTAATTTGTGGCTAGATTCGAGCGGATTGGAGGTGGAATCACGGGGTAAAGCTATAGTTGAGGCTTGAGCTGAGTTCAAAGCATCGAGGTAAGTGTTTGGTTAACCCTAGCTTGAGGGATTAGGAGTTGAGTCATAATTGCTACTTGTTTGTGTTGAGTACGACGTACGGGCATGGTGACGAGTATCCATGCGTCGGTGTCAAGCATGACCGTGAGTCTTAATTTGATAATTGTGTACCCTTGTTTGATCCTACGAACGTTGTGATTAAATATTGGTATTAGTTGTGCCAGGAGGAAGTTGAATAAGATTGGTTATAGCTGACTCTTCCTTGTCGGGATGTTTGACTTGTTGTTATAGTTCCCTTGCCGGGAAAGAGTATTAATTTGATTGTTCCCTTGCCGGGAAGAGTATTAATTTGATTGTTCCCTTGCCGGGATTGTATTGTGTATTGTGTTAAAAGTAAAGGGAGCGGGTGGTACGCCTACCACAAGTGATATTGCAATGGGATCGGGTGGTACGCCTACCACAAGTGATATTGAAATGGGATCGGGTGGTACGCCTACCACAAGTGATATTGAAATAGGATCGGGTGGTACGCCTACCACAAGTGATATTGAAATGGGATCAGGTGGTACGCCTACCACAAGTGATGTTGAAATGAGATCGGGTGGTACGCCTACCACAAGTGATACTGAAATGGGAGCGGGCGGTATGCCTACCACGAGTGATATTAAAATGGGAGCGGGTGGTACGCCTACCACGAGATAATGAGAAATGGGATCGGGTTGCATGCCTGCAACAAGATGAGTTGAATATGAAAGTTGTTTTACCTTTTCATTATTGTTAGAAGTTAAACTGTAGATGTACGTACCATTATTCCTGATATTTTGATTCTATCTGTTACCCTGAAGCATGCTCCCTTCCCCAGCTTAAATTGTTATTTTCTTGCTATTTTTCCGTTGTACTTGTATATATATATCTGCACAGGTTTATCTGGAGTCTGGTCCTAGCCTCGTCACTACCTCGCCGGGGTTAGGCAAGACACTTACCAGCACATGGGGTCGGTTGTGCTGATGCTACACTCTGTGCTATTTGCACAGGTCCAGGTTTCGAGCAGCAGCAGCAACAACATTAGTACGGGAGCAGGCCTTCAGCCCGGTGAGACCCGAGGTAGCCTTGCAGGCGTCTGCAAGCCCGACGTCTCCCTTATTCTCTCTTTATTTGCCTGTTGCCTCATTGTATTCGAGACAAACAGCTTATGTTTTCTTTCAGACGTTTGTATTTAGTATTTCTTAGCAGTTCGTGAGTATTGTGACACCAGTCTTGGGTGGAGGATTATATTGACTATTCCGCATGTTGATTCAGTTTCTATAATTAAGACTTCCGCTACTATTTAATTTCATTGTTTTTATATTTTTGCCATGAATTGTTACAAGGGATTATGTTGTAAACGGAAAGTAATTAAAAATTTAGCTTGCCTAGCTTCTACGAGTAGGCGCCATCACGACTCCCGATGGTGGAAAAATCCGGGTCGTGACAAAATCTGTTATTATAGAGATTATACAGCCCAGAATGAATGAATTA